>NC_061832.1:1398916-1400233 GCF_019202785.1 Penaeus chinensis
AGACGAATGGTCAGTGCGAAGTGTTCATGGTGACAGTACCAATGGTGATGGCGATAGTGATAAAAATGTGAATTTCATCGGCACTGGGAATAAAGCGTAAATTCAAAATTATTGTGGCATAAATAATCATGATAATTTTGGCTTCGTTGCACTAACTGGTTTCGTAATATTAATATCAAGCATGTAATCGCATGGAAGTGGTCCGCAGCAACGACTTTAATTATGTATTTAATTACAATATTAACGCTAATAAGAATCAGCTATTGACAGCAATCCTATGGTAAAAATCACTCCAAATAACACGGAAGTTAAGAAGAAAAGAAGAGAAGAGAAAGGTAAATAAACCAGACTAATTAATAGCCCTTGGGCAACACACTCCCATCAGCTGATATACTTAATCCCAGCGCAATTAAGTGACCGCGTGTTGCATATTCCGCAGGTGTAACGGAATCCGCGCTGTGACGTGTGAGAGCACTTGCACCGTCGTGGAAGCTAACGGATCCTCTCTGCTGTGTGGTACGTGAGTCCGTGGACAGGTGTGGGTCGTGTGGTTTAAGGTAAACACACGGTAGTCAAATTTACTCTTTATTACAGCGGGTGTGTTGTGGTCAGAGTCAAGCCGATGAGCGTGTGTTACTGCTTGATTCCGCGGCTTAAATGGGCCAGGCACGATGTTTACTCGCTGGTCAGGTCCGGAGAGCTAAGCGGTGATTGGCGGTAATCGGCGGGGACCTAAGTCGCCAAACGCAATGGTCAGGTCCTACGGTGTGCCGAAGCTTGTCGCGAGTTGGTCACCACAGTCGGGAGGCTTTGTCGCTCACGCCCACGAGCGCTGCCCCGCGCCCTCGCTCGAGTCGTGGGGGAGGGTCGTTCCAAGAGGGTAAAATTAGGAAGTAAAATATATAGTATAGACACACACACACATATATACACATGTGTGTGTGTGTGTGTATGTATGTATATATATTTAAATATATATATATATATATATATAATTATATATTTATATCGAGGAATATTTCAAAATATAATAATAGGTGTGAAATATAAAATAGGTATTTTATTCTTTTTAAATTTACTATCCCTCGACATGACCATGATCATTAATAAGATTTAATCGAAAATACAGTCTAAGAAATCTATCTGTTGAGATTTTTTTTAGTAGCTGTTGGTTAACAAAGTCCCGACGATAGTTAACGGGCTTTTGGCTCGGTTTCCCCTTTCCTATTCCGCTGTTTCGTAAAGAAGATACTGATATAATTTTTGAATTACGCAACCTAACTTGATTTCTGGTTTGCCCTTGGGTAAGAAATATAG
>NC_061832.1:1400333-1407833 GCF_019202785.1 Penaeus chinensis
AATAGATTGAAAAGAATACAGATATAGATAATAATAAGATATACCTTGAAACCACTCGTTTAAAAAAAAAAAACTAAAAATTTAAAAAAAAAAAGTGTCTAATAACAAATCATTATTGACGTAACAAATATCCATAATCAATTAGAAAGGTCCCATGGATGCCCCAAACATAAATCCCATTGTTGGATTGGGGAACTGCTTTCCCCTGGAAACGAGAGGGGTTAAAAATGGTTTCCCCGGTCGGGGAAACCCCACCCCAAATGGCCCTCACAAACTGATGGTAGAAAAAACGCCCCTCTTTCAGTCTGATATTTATATTTATTTGGTTTTGGTGCACGTCGTAATGCCGGATGTTGCCAGCAAAAAAAACCATAAGAAGTCCACAAAATCTCGCTCTTGCAGCAGTTATGTCCTGTTAAAAAAAACTATAACTAAACACCAAAAAATGATCAAGGGGAAAAGGGGATTTGGCAACTCTAACCCTAACCTAACCAGCCATGCCCCCTACTCAAATAAAAAAAAAAATCCAGTCAGTTGTAAAAGGTGTACTGTAAGGGGTTTTCTTCCCCCCTTCTCCCTTTAAGCTCATGCTATTTCATGCCCTTCTATTTGTCTTTCATATAGTGCACACAACTGATGAATTATAGTTTTTTGAATGACATTTAACTAGGGCGCCCCACTTCTGGCCTTGGTCTCTGGTGGATTCAGTTACCACACACAAACACAATTACACACCCACCCCAACACACACACAAAAAAAACACCAATACCCAACACAAACACACACCAACCCACCAGAGGAGGGGGAAACCCCCCGACGGGGGTAAGACGGACACGTTGGCTTTGAAACACCCAACCTCCCCTTGATATTTTTTGGCTCTACTATTGAAAGTCCAACCAGAGAATTTAACAGTTGCAATTATGATTCGATGAATTGTCTAAAATGAGATTCTCCTCCATACCTTGTGATCATTTTCTACTTAGTTATTTACAATCATTTTTTTTTCGAAACAAAAATCCATAACTAACAAAACTTCTGCAAGGGATATATACAGACACTTTTGTACGTTTGGGGCAACATCCATTGGACTTTCCCATAATGCTGCAGCATGCAGAACAGTCAGAAACCACTGGGGCTGTTTGAGGTGGGGATGCCACAGCAAGGGTAGTCGGGGAACGGGAAGGTTGGCAGATGTCGGGCCTCGGGGCAGATAAGGAAAAGGGTCCGATATGTGCTAAGCAAATTCGGACTTATGTCCATGAGGGGGGAGAAAGTAAAAGGCGGGGCCCGGCCCGGTGTCGACTAATGTTGACCCTAGCTAAACGAGTGTCAGCTGGTTGCTGACTCGGATGAGCGGCTTAGTCCCTTACCCGCCGGAGGTGGCCCAATCACCACAACAGTAACCCTCCAGGCTACAGTAGCAAACTTTCCTCGCACCCTGGGCGAGAAGGGGGGGGGGGGGGGGGGGGGGGTGGGGAGGGTGGTGGGGTTGAGGGGGAGGGTGCTGGAGACCACCCACGTATTAACACCACCTCACAGTACTTGCCTGGAAAGGGCCTTGGCCGCAGAAATTTTTATTTAAGGGTAATGGGCCTAAGTAGCCAATATCACCATGGAAAAGGAAAAAGAGACATTTCTCCCCTTCTAACGCCATCGGTGACGGGCCATGGTGTTATCCCCCTTTTCCCCCCTCCCACCCACCCCCATACATTCCCCCCCATCCCCCCTAACCCCTACACTACCTACGCCCCCTCCTACTGAGAAGACGAACAGAGTCATTTTAAAAAAAAAACCTAGGCCAAGGATAAACAGCCACCATCCACATGAGTGTCGTTAAACATCCCCCGAGATTTTTTACACTGTGCCACAAAAATTCTCCCATCTCCGCCAAATTGCTAGAATTCCCTCCCCAAATCCCCCCTTTTGAAGGATTGTCTGTGGCAGCCAAGGTTTTAGAAGAGACTACCCCCCCCCCTCAAGATATGCTCATACGAATTATTCATTACATAAAATAAATAATAAATACCCGCCAATAGGACATATCAATTATCGTCGTTAGCCCAAGCAATAAGGGCCAATGGGGGGTAATGGCGCTCTGCAAACGGACGCCAGTTAAAACCGGCGGCCGGTATAGTGGCATCCTTATAAATAAAAAATGGCAGCCGAGCGAAGTGAACAAAAGATTTTAAGAAAAATGAATTATTCTAGGGGGCGTATTTTAGGTAGAGCAAAAAAAAAAAAAATAGAAAAGTAAGAAAAAAAAAGAAAAAAAAATAAAAAACAATAAAAAAAAAAAAAAAAAATAAAAAACCAGTCTATATAGTGTGTAAATTTAAATTATAAAAAAAAAAAAAAAAGGGAAAAAAATAGGAAAAAAAAGAAAAGAAAAAAAATAACTTGTTTGCCTTGCTGGGCAACTCTCCCCCGAATCAAAAAAATGAATGGCAGCCTCCGTCCACTATCGGTATCATTTTGTGAAGTCAGTAAAGGTAAAAAAGTTATTTTTAATTATAGTTGAAAGTACATTCCTAAGTATGTATGTTTTTAGTTTTTATATTTACCTATTAATATATATATATATATAAATACACCAACACACACCGCACACACACACACACTTACTTATTATACATATATGTACACATATTATATATATATATATATATATATATATATATATATTATATATATATATTTACATGCAACCTGCTGCCCAAATCTCGACCGCTGCGTCCTCTGGCAGGTGTGAAAGTCCGGTCGGCCCGTGACAGTGTTTCGGACCACATGTGTCATACTTCCCTCGCCCCGCGCGTCCGCCTTTTTTCTTTGTCCTGCCGTTTTTGAGTTTGATTGGGTGAGCGTGAGTTGAGTGGAGTAAATCTCAGAGAAGGTTATACTGGAATTCGTGAAGAAAGAAAGAGAAATTCACGAATTGCCGGTGGGACCATCCCTGGCAATTCGTACTTTGGTTTGCGGCGAATTCTATTTTTTTTTTTTTTTTATTTTTTTCCGTTTTTTCGTTATTATCTCCTTTTTTTAATAAACGACCGGGAAAAAATTAGATTTTTTTTTTGTTTTAAAAAAAAACCTGACGACCTTTTTCTTTTGTCCAGAACCAAACCTACCCACAACACCAAAAACACTACCACAAACACCACAAACCCCAACTCCACAACACAAACCAACCACAACACCGGGAAACCAACTACCACAACACCAAAAAAACCAACAAAAAAACACCGAACCAACACCACAACACCAGAACCAATACACAACCCCAAAGGAAACCAACTACCAAACACCGAAGAAAACAAACAAACCAAACAACTACCACAAAAACCAGAACCAACTACCACAACACCAAAAAACTACAACCCAACACCGAACCAACTACCACAACACCAGAACCAACTACCACAACCCAGAACCAAACTACCAAAAACACCCAAAACCCAAACTACCACACACCAAAAACCAACTACCACATCACCAAAAAAACCAACTACCACAACATAAAGAACCAACTACCCAAAACATCAGAACCCTCCAACCCACACCCAAACCAACTACCACAAAAAGGGCCAGAACCAACACCAAAAACACCCAGAACCAACTCCACCCCAATCAGAACCAACTACCACAACACCAAACCAACACCACCATCACCAAACCAAGCTACCACATCACCAGAAAAAACCAAACTACCAAAAACATTAAACCCAAAACTACACAACACCAAAAAACCAATCCCCCACCAAACCCAAATCCACCAACACCAAAAACGGAACCA
This sequence comes from Penaeus chinensis, assembly GCF_019202785.1. Lineage (NCBI taxonomy): Eukaryota > Metazoa > Arthropoda > Malacostraca > Decapoda > Penaeidae > Penaeus > Penaeus chinensis. The sequence continues at coordinate 1,404,125 of NC_061832.1, forward strand.
ACTCCACCATCACCAAAAACCAAAACCCCACACATCCCAGAACCAACTACCAAAAACATCAGACCAAAACTACCAAAAACACGAACCAAACCAAAAACCAGAACCAACTACCAAAACACCAAAAAAACCAACTACCACAAACCCAGAACCAACTACCACAACACCAAAAAACCAAACCAACTACACCGGGGGAAAAAACAACCACCAACACCAAACCAACTACCACAACACCAAAAACCAAAACTACCACAACACCAGAAAACAAAATACCGAACCAGAACAACTACCAAAAACACCAGAACCGCTACCACAACACCAGAACCAACAACAAAAACCAAAAACCCCAAACTCCACAACACAAAAGCCAACTACCACAAAACAAAAACATACCACAACACCAGACCAACTTACCACAAAACCAAAAACCTTTTACCACAACACCAGGAACCAACTACCACAACACCAGAGCCAACCAAAATACGAACCAACCCCACAACACCAGAACAACAACAACACCAAACCCAAACTAACAACACACCGAAAACCAAACTACCACAACACCAAAACCCAAACACCACAACCCCCAAGAAACCAACAACAAAACCGAACCCAACTACCACAACACCAAAAAACCAATACCACAACACCAGAAAAAACCCAATACCAAAACCCAAACACCACACCAAAACCAACAACAACACCCAAACCACATCACAACACCAGAACCAACACAACCACCAGAACCAACTACCAAACCCCAGAACCAACGCCACAACACCAAAACCAACACCACAACAACCAAAAACCAACACCACAACACCAAAACCAACAACCCCAAAACCAACAAAACACCCAGCTAACCAACCACAACACCGGGACCAACCAAAACACCAGAACCAGCAACAACCTTCCGAACTACAACCACCCCCGGCCCACCATCGACAACTAGGGCCCCGCTTCCGGAAACCTCAGGAACGACAATCCGGCAACGAACCGCGAGGCCTACAACAGCCACAACCACAAATCGTTACCGGTTCCTTGAGAAGTGATTATCGAAGGAACTCCCTTTTTCCCTTTTTTTGGGTTTTTTTTTAAAACCTTTTATTTAAGTATAGATGTATATATATATATATTATATATATATATGTTTAAGAGAGAGAGAGGGGGAGAGAGGTCGAGGGGAGAGGAGGAGGAGGAGAGGGGAGAGAGGGGGAGGGGGGGGGGGGGGGGAGGGGGAGAGGGAGAGGAGGAGAGAGGAGAGAGAAGAGGAGAGAGGAGGGAGGGAGGGGGGAGGGAGGGGAGGAGGGGAGAGAGTGGGAGGGGGGGGGGGGGAGGAGGGGATGGAGAGAGAGAGAGAGAGGGTGGAGGGAGGAGAGAGAGGATGAGGTGGAGGGGGCGGAGGGGAGAAAAGGGGAAAGGAAAGGGGAGAGACGGGGAGAAGGGAGGGAGAGAGGAGAGGGCGTGGGGAGGTGAGAAGGGGGAGGGGGAGGAGACAGGAGAGAGGGAGGAGAGGAGGAGGAGGAGAGAGGAGGTGGGGGAGGGGAGAGGGAGAGGGGAGGAGAGGAGGGAGAGGGGGAGGAAGGAGAGGGGAGGAATGTGGGGGGGAGGGGGGGAGAGGTGAGGAGAGGAAGGAGGGAGGAAGGGATGGAGCGGGGGGGGAGGAGGAGGGAGAAGGGGCGAGGGAAGAGAAGCGGGGAGGAGAGAAGAGAGGACGAGAGGGAGGGAGGAGGGGTGAGAGGGGAGGAGAGGAGGAGGAGAGGAGAGAGGGAGAGAGGGAGAGTGAGGGGGAGAGGAAGTGGAGGTGGAGGGGAAGAGGAAGGGGGGGGGAGGAGGGGAGAGGGAGTGAGAGAGGGGAAGGGAGGAGAGGGGGAGGAGAGAGGGAGAGGAGAGGAGAGGAGAGAGCGAGGGAGGGGGGAGAGGGGGGGAGAGAGAGGAGGAGAGAGAGAGGGAGGGGGGAGGAGAGGGAGAGGTGAGTGGGAAGGAGGAGGGAAGAGAGGGGAGGGGGGGAGGGAGGTAGGGGGGAGGGAGAGAGGGGGGAAAGAGGGGGAGGAGGAGAGGGAGGGGGAGGAGAGAAGGGAGGGAGGAGGGAGGGGGGGGGAGAGGAGGAGGGGGGAAGGAGGTGAGAGAGAGGGGGGAGAGGGGAGAGACGGAGATGAGGGAGAGGGAGAGAGGGAGAGATGGTAAGATGGAGGGGAGGGAGAGGGAGGGAGAGTGAGGGGGAGGAGGGGAGGAGGGAGGAGGGGAGAGAGAGGGAGGGGTAGGGAGAGTGGAGAGGAGAGAGAGGGAGGAGGAGAGAGGGGAGGAGGGGAGAGAGAGAGGAGAGGGGGAGAGGGCGAGGAGAGGGGAGGAGGGGGGGAGAGAGGGGAGAGGGAGGAGGGGAGGTGAGAGGGGGAGGAGGGATGGAGAGGCGAGGTGGGGGAGGGAGAGGGGGAGGGGGGGAGGAGAAGGGGAGAGGGGAGGGGGAGGGAGGAAGAGGGAGGAGAGGAGAGGAGAAGGAGGGAAGGAGGAGGAGGGAGGAGAGGGGAGAGGGAGATGAGGAGAGGAGGGGGAGAGGAGGAGGGAGGAGGAGAGCGAGGGAGGGAGAGAGGAGGAGGGAGAGAGGGGGAAGGGAGAGAGGAGGAGGGGAGGAGGAGGAGAAGGAGGAGGAGGGGGAGGAGAGAAGGGGGGAGAGGAGGAGGGGTGAGGAGAGCGAAGGGGTTGAGAGGAGGGGGGGGGGGGAGGAGAGAGGGAGAGGGTGGGGGGGTGTAAATGGGGGGAAGAGGGGGGAGGGGGAGAGGGGGGAGGAGGGGGAGAGGAGAGGGGGAGGGAGGGGTGCGGGGGAAGGACGAGAGGGAAGGGGGGAGACAGAGGAAGAGGGGAAGTGGGGGAGGGGGGAGATGGAGAAAGGGAGAAGAGGAGGGGTGAAGGAAGGGGGGAGAGTGGGAAGTGGGGAGGAAGAGGAGAGGAGGGGGGAGGAGGGGGGAGAGAGAGACGGAGGAGAGGAGAGGAGGAGGGAGAAGAGGGAGAAGGGGGAAGAGGAGGGAGGGGGGAAGGGGAGAGGAGGAACGAAAGAGGGGAGGAGAGGGAGAGGAGTGGGTGGGGGAAAGGGGAGAGAGGGGGAGAGAGGTGGAGAGAGGAGGGGAGAAGGGGAGGAGGGGAGAGAGGGGGGGAGAGAGAGGAGGGGAGAAGGGCAGAAGGGGGGAGGGGAGGGGGGAGGAGGAGGGGGGAAGAGGGGAGAGAGAGAGGGGTGAGGGGGGGGGGGTGGAGAGGGGGGAAGAGAGAGGGGCGGAGAGGGGGGGTGAGGGAGAGGAGGGAGAGGAAGAGGACGGAGAGGAGGATGGAGAGAGTATGATGGAGGAGGGAGAGAAGAGAGGATGGAGGGAGGAGAGGGGGGGGGAGGATGGGAGAGGAGGATGGGGGGGGAGAGAGAGTGGAAAAGGGAGTGGTGGAGGGGAGACGAAGAGGCGAGGGGTGGAAGTGAGGAGAGAGAGGGGAGAGGAGGTAGGGGGGAGGGGGAGATGGGGGGAGAGGGAGGGGGAGAGAAAGGGAGGGGGTGAAGGGAAGGGTGGGGGGGGAGAGGAGTGATGAGGGGGGGAGGAGAGGGAGGGGGGGGGAGAGAGTGGAGAGAAGGGAGAATGGGGAAAGAGGATGGGGAGGGGGAGCGGTGAGAGAGGGGTGGGAGTAGAGGGAGGGAAGGAGGAGGGGAGAGAGGGAGGGGGGGGGGAGCGAT
>NC_061832.1:1415333-1417833 GCF_019202785.1 Penaeus chinensis
TCTGGCTGTAGACGCTCTTGTCTTGCCCTCAGCTCGGCTGGCAGACTGTTGCTGCTCGTTCTCGCAGAGAACTCGTGCGCCAGTCTGTTAGCCTCTGCTTGGGGGTCGTGATGGGTGCACCTCGGGGCTGAGCGGCTGGTAGCTCGCTTGACCCGTTGCCACAGCTCTGAAAGGGTGGTTTGGTGGTCGAAGGACTCACACCATTCCAGCCACTTTTCCTGCCTTACTCTGTTGGCAGTTTCCTTGGCATCCGTGACAGCTTCCCTTAGGAGGGATAAGTTGTCAGGGGTTCTTTGCCTTCGGAATAGTTTTCGGCACATGTTCACCCTGTGGTTGACCTCCCTGATCTCGTCATTGAAGTACCAGGCGTCTTTGTGACTTCTGGACCCAGGCCGAGTTTTGGGTATGGTCTGTGAGGCTGCTTCATTAATGGCGTTTAGCAGGCTAGCTTCGAGCACTTCCACATTTTCGCTTTGTGGGGGATCGTTGCATCTCAGACAGAGGGCCAAGGCGTTTTGAAACGCCTGCCAGTTGGCCTTGTCTGTTTTCCATCTTGGATTCGGTCTTAGGATTTCGGCTGGGCCAGCATCCATGAGGGTAGTTATAGTGCCGTAATGGTCACTTGTGACGGTCTCATCGACACGCCAGCCAATCCTCCCCACCAGAGTCGCAGTGGCCAGGGTGAGGTCTAGGACCCCTCCTTTGACGTGCGTTGGCTCTTGGGTGTTGAGGAGAGCGATCTCAGGGAATGTCTCTAGCACGTCGGCTATGTGATAGCCGGCCGCATCCGGTGCCCGGCAGGGAGCCAGGATGGGGTGGTGTGCATTGAAGTCTCCCCCTATGATCACTCGGTCGTGTGCAGCAGAAGCACAGACCTGGCTGATGTCTAAGCTTCTACAGCGTGGCCGGCTGTACACATTGTACAGTTTGAGGGGCCCCCCAGCCAGGTGAACCTCGACGGCAAGGGATTCAACATCGTCTCCACAGTGCGATGCATCGGCTATTGCGGAGCAGGGGATTGTTGCTCTTACAAGGGTGATCAAGCCTCTCTTGCCAGGTGTTCGTGGCAGTGTGAAGGCATGGTACCCTGAGAAGCGAACAGTGTCCACTGTTAATGTCTCCTGGAGCATGACAATGTCAATGTTCCTTGATCGCACTACTGCTAGGAGATAAGCGTTCTTTGCAGAGAAGCTATTGATGTTCCACTGTAGGATGCTTAGATGGTGTGTCATGATGTTACTCAGTGATAGTTACATCAGAGACATCGTCGGAGTCTGACAACTCCATTGCGAGGTCCTCGCTGGTTGAGGGCTCCTCGTCTGTTGTCAGGCTATCCTTGGGTCCACTGGGGGGTGGAGAGCCTCTGGTAGCTCTGACTTTGGTTGGTTCGGCTTTTCTCTCAGGCTTTTTCTTGGCTGGCCTTGCTGGCCTTGCCTGGGCAAGGTCAGCGTGATCTGGCTCTGGCTGCACTGATTCATTCTGTTTTGGCTCTGCCTGTGAAGGCATGGCCTGGTTTGGAGTGGGGAGGGGAGTCTCGTCCTGGGGTGAGGGTGAGGCTGGTTTTGCTCTAACCAGCTTTCTTCCCTTCAGGGCTGCGACAGTCTGGGTCATTGCCGTCATGGCGACTGAAACTGCCTTCTCGGCCTCCTCATTCGACCTCCCCAGTTCCCCCTTCCCTCTGAAACAGCCACCCAAAGGCTGTTTCACCTCAGTGAGGTAAGGGAGGTTTTGCGTTCTTGTCAGGCACTTCCTTTCGTTCCCCTGAAGCAACCACTCAAAGGTTGTTTCACCTCAGTGGGGAAGGAAATGACCTGTGTCTTTTCAAAGGGATTCCTCCTTCCTTCTGAGACAGCAATCCAAAGGCTGCCTCACCTCAGTGAGGGAAGGGAGGTTTTGCACTTTTGCCAGGCAGTTCCTTTCATCCTTCTGAAGCAACCACCCAAAGGTTGTTTCACCTCAGTGAGGAAGGAAAGTACCTGTGTCTTTTCAAAGTGTTTCCCCCTTCCCTCTGAAGCAGCCATCCAAAGGCTGTTTCACCTCAGTGAGGGAAGGGGGGTTTGGTCCTTTTGCCAGCTGGTTCCTTTCATCCCTCTGAAGCAACCATCCAAAGGTTGTTTCACCTCGGTGAGGGGGGTGGGGGGGCGGCACTCGGAAACCATTCCGGACGTCTAGACGGGAGCGGTCGCCCGTGTGAAGGGCAGGGCCACAAACCGACCGAGAAGCGAGGCGGCACGGGGAATGGTTACTCCGGCGGCCCCCGGCCGGCTGCGTGGCGCGAGCCCGCGACTTTTGCCGTGCAGGCCGTGAGACGTTTACGCGTGTGTTTCCTCTCTTTTACAGCTATACAATAGGGACTGTCTTTGTTTGTGTTATCTTTTGTTAGGACATCTCCATCTCCCAAGTTGGAGATGCCCGGGCCGGGAACGGAATGGCACCGTAAACACTGGAAGGACTGTTAGTGTATAGGTCGAGTTTCCTCTCAGGGACGTACGGAGATTAT
>NC_061832.1:1422833-1440333 GCF_019202785.1 Penaeus chinensis
GCATAAATGGTACTACTTAACTTTTCAATTGTTTCAACAAATGCTATATTTCAGTGTTACAGCTTTATACGTTTTCCGATCCAGTCTCCCTTCCTAAGTTCATTAATCTCTAAGTCGTCACTCCTCCCCACCAACTGACTGAGAATTGTCTGCACACACACACACACACACACAGAAAGAGAAAGAGAGAGAGGGATAGGCAGAAAGAGAGAGATAGGCAGAAAGAGATGAGAGAGAGAGAGAAATGTGATGGGGCAACATTACAACCTATACCTGTTTTCATGTCTACATAGATAAAGAGAAATACAAGTAGAAGGGCAAATAATAAATGAACTAAGTTCTAAAGAAATGCACCTCTGAAGGATAGCTCAAAGAAGATTCCCTCAAGATTCGGTTTGCGAGCAGGAGAAAAAAATAAATAATCTGTTCCATTTTTATTCCTTAGGAAAGGGTGGCAAGTTTTACAAGTTGTTGATCGGTGTCGTTCAGAAAGTGAATGGTGGAAGAGGATGTTGCTGCTAAGTGCCGTTAAGTGCCCGTCCCCTGCCCCGTCCTCACAGAAGACCCAAGTCTCAGTTGTCCAACAGATGTTTCCGTAAAGAAAGTTCGATGATGACTTAAATGTTTCATGGAGTTAAAAATGCGCATACACGGATCCATTGAGAAATAAAACAAAATTTTCATTACGTTTCGAGTTGAGCAAAGTTGTTTTCAGGAAATGAATATCAATTAAAATATGACGGTCTTGTTTTACTTGAAATGTTGTAAGCTATCGTGCTTTATATATACTTCCTTTGGAAGCCACAACATCTAACAGTACCGAATGATATCAATAATAGAAACACATCATTCTGACTCATGTAACGCTAATTCTCGCCTTCAAGACTATAAAGTTGCGAGTGAGACATTATTTTTCTCAATGAAAACTAAAGTATATTGATCGTCATGGTGACCTGTTATTTTACTATATGATAATGATATCGTGTTTGTAATAAAAAGAAGCCCCATTATACTAATTTTATCACCAATGACTAATAAATAATCACTGCAATTCCAAATGGGTAATTTTTCCCAAGTTTATTTTCCTTTTGTTGAAAGACTAATTCCTTAATGCTAAGGTGATTTGAAATGGGATTCACTCTAGATATTAGAGATTATCATGAGTCATTATATATTCATAGCTACCATATGCATTTAAGAAGAAGCTTAGTTTAGTCAGAGCTGCAAAATCCCTGACCATAGACTGGGTTCTTTCAGGTGGTGCTAGTTCGGTTGATAATCAAAATTGGGTTTATTTTGTTTGCAACATTGCCTTTAGGTGCTTGTTGCTAACATCTGAGTGACTGCACAATCCAGTCAACTTTTCGTGGAATTATCTCAGGAAGCAGTTTAATTTCAGTCCTCATGTAGAATAATCGTTGTGTGTGGGATGGCCTCACCACCTCTTGATGCCAGGTAACACCAGTGGTACATACTTCATGGCATTCGTATACCAGCGGACTGGAAGAGGCCTTTCAATCTCTTTGTGTTGCTGACAGATATTGACCTGCTCTGCATGGCTGAGGATCCAGCTCAGAATAATCAGTCTACAAAGCCTTCTTTGATCTCGGAAGAGCATGGTCACTAGGAGATACACACGTCACTGAGCATACTCTTATGCAAGTTATCTAGAACTGCCTTGGAATCAGTGCGATATCACAGCAAACGTTTAATCTGGGCATCTATGACGACAGCACTCTCTTCCTATGTTACTTAGGAGTTACCCCCCCCCCCCCAAAAAAAAAAAAAAAAAAAAAAAAAAAAAACGGAAAAGAAAATATCTTCTCTGCAGAACCAGCCATTTCCGGAATGGAATGACCTAACCGATAACTACAAGAGTACAAGACCAGCATTGGGCTCTGAGACATCTCTCAAGTCTCAAGTATCAGAACTGGGTACTGGTCTGGTCCTGCTGTTATGGGCCATTGCTTGATCTATTCATTTGAGGTATTTGTATCCAGTTTTTCCATGGATTTCAGACGTCGTCTAACTTCTCGGCGGTTGTGAGGGGGATATCTTGGGTCCATGATTTGGTTTGATTTTTTTTTGTCAAAATGCAATATATCTCCTTATTAATGGCGGTGCGATACTGACCAGGCGGTATAGCGCAAGCAATGGGGTTGGTTTGAGGGTGCCTGTAACGAGTCGCCAGGCTTTATTTAGTTCAGGGTCTACTTTTTTTCTTTTTTTTGCATGGCACGAAAGTGACCACGCTGGAGAACAGTATTCAGCTGCTTGATAGCAGAGTATTAGAGCTGTCTGCTTTAAAGTGTGTGGGTCAGTACCCTCATTTCAAACTGAGCAGCCGGTAAGACAGGTTAGTCATTGAGCCAGAACACGCACCACCTAGAGCACCCTCCTGGCCCATCTATAATCATAGAAGAAGAAGAAGAAGAAAAGTGGCCTTTAACTCTACTGGTGATTCTCAGAGAAGTAGGTCAGCCACTAATCTCTAGCGCCCTGGAAGCTTACTGGCTCCCTTATGGAACTCCATCCACAAGCACGCATGTCCTGTAACATCCAGCCAGGATAGAGGACCTTTTCCGACGCACTTAAACCCTTGACTTAGAACCCTGAACAAAAGAGTTTCCAACTCTTTGCTTTAACAGGAATGCGTTCACCTGATCGAAATGTGCATGGCTTAACTTTGCTGGTAGACTGATGCCACCTGCCTTTGCAAATGGCTAATTAGTCAGTCTATTAAGCACTTCTTTCAGCACACATGGAGGGAACCTGGGTATCATCTCTAAGGTTGTCTGGTTTAGATTAATGGCCAGACAAGCCTCGATCCGAGGAGTCGTTATTCAGGGTGTTATGGAAATACAACCTGTTTCCAACATTGATTGATAAAACCTGCTCTACCTATTCCTCGGTAACTTTTATGACCTAAGTATTACAAGTTCTTCAAAACTTTATAGATGCGTTTTCAGCTAGGTGCTAATGGGTTTTTAAGGCGGGTGTCATATAGATAAATATCCATGATTAAAATAACATGGAATCTATAAAAAAGAAGACTGGCTGCGCATTATTATTATTATTATTGTTATTATTATTATTATTATTATTATTACTATTATTATTATTACTATTATTATTAACTCAACAACAACAACCACTGCTGGGAAACATCTATTACAGCCACAACCAAGACTTAGTCAATAACTACATCTGGAATAACCACAACCTAAACAGCCACACCCAAAACAACCACACAACCAACAACCAGCGTAGAACCAATGACCACTACTGAAATGACGACAAATTCAGTGACATCCGAAACACCCACACGACCAACGCCGGCCACTGCTGACCCAGCCGCAGGGCCAATTGGCCACTGCTGACCCAGCCGCAGGGCCAATTGGCCACTGCTGACCCAGCCGCAGGGCCAATTGGCCACTGCTGACCCAGCCGCAGGGCCAATTGGCCACTGCTGACCCAGCCGCAGGGCCAATTGGCCACTGCTGACCGAGCCGCAGGGCCAATTGGCCACTGCTGACCCAGCCGCAGGGCCAATTGGCCACTGCTGACCGAGCCGCAGGGCCATTGGCCAAAACAGAAAGAACGAGAACTTCAATTGACTGATTTCGTCATCGAGGAAGAAACAAGGATATTTTATTTTCACTAATTTGTATATTACCGAATTGTACATATATGTAATAAACTGGTGTAAAACAATAAAAATATTGTATATGGATTAAAAAATACCAACATATATAAACACGACCATTTAGTGTTAACTGATTGGACTTATTGAAAAAATAAAAAAGGAAAACAAAATTAATAATGAAAAATAAAAGAGTTGCTTTTACTTATTTTCGAAATTACTGTAATTCCAGCAAGACAAGTGAGATATTACATCTGAACCTGTGTTCAAGATATCTATGCACTGAGCGAGGAGTCACTGAAAAAAGAAACAGAGAAGTACGAAACAATCTGAAGCCACAAGTTATGAAAAAGTTCACAGGAATGAGACGGAACGACTCCACGAAGCGCGAGGCGTGGTTGGCGCGACTCGAGTGGAGCTTCTTCAGAATCTAGTCGACATGCTCTGTGAAAAGGATGTATTCCCAGTTTATAACTTTCCTAAACTCCTGAAAAATCTCATGGTTGTCTTATGGACGCCTTTTGCTTCATTCTACCGTAGCACCTTTGAATGGAACTCCAGCTGGGTCAACCACTTACTTTATTTTTTTGCGCCTTATTTCACTTTGAGGGCAAAGAGTCGTGATGGTTTCCCCGGTCCAATTTCAACTGTACCTTGGTGCGAGAGCAAAATCTCACTGAAATCCTACATACCGTGTTGATTAAAACATAAATACAGGCTAGGTTTTATTGAACACAAATAAATAAAAATGCCTAAATATTTTGTTGCAGCACAACGTGAGAACGAGGGAAAAAATCGAGGTCTAAGAATGATTTCCTGACGAGACGGATTATCAGCCTCTTGTCCAGCCAGTGAATCAGGATGGTGTCCGTGGTTGTCCAATGAATACGTATTGTCTAGTCCGTGAAAAAATGAGTTTATTATGGATGCATTGAAACTCCGAACATCACTGGGCTTGTGTCGTTACAATGGCATTCAACGTCGACCTTCCTGTTGTCTCTCCTCTCTTTCTTCACTGGCCACCCTTCGCCTCTCCATGCTCCCAGGCAGTGCAGTGTGCAGTGCTGTCATACACAGTACTTTACAACGGAAGACGGAAAAAATTGTTTCCCATATTAATCCCTACGCTATAAAATAGTCTAAACATTAATGAAGAATTTGTCATCTTGGTTGGCCATACAAGATTTACCTAGAACACCCAAAATACATACCCAGTCTTTAAACACCTTTAAGAACCGGGATAGACGGACTTGCTAGCCCCCCCCCCCCCCTCCCCTGCTGCGTGGGCCACAGCTGGGAACGTTTTCCTGACTTGGCCCTCCCCTCCCCTCCCGCCACCTTTCCACCACACCTCTGGGCAGGCGAGGGCATGAGGATGCCTCGCCGACGAGCGGCCAGCTGCCTGCCAGGCAGCGATTGAGGTGGAGGGGGGATGACTCGGTGGCGTCCTCGATAGAAATAATGATGGAAATGGCAATATCAATAATGGAAAATGTAGAATATATGCGAAGACGCTTGGACTTCAGTGATGGCCAGCTGGTTGACCTTTGTATGACCTCTTGTTTAGGATTCGTGACAGATAATTGACAAGCCCTCAACGGGTTAGTGCGCTTGCAGTCCTGCAGGTGTTCAAATTTATGATCATTAGGGAAGGTTGCCGACGCTCCCAAATATGTATAAGAACCTGCTACTCACCCTCAAATGGATCCTCAGGGCTAGTACAGTGGTAAAGTTTCAACCTCCCATCCGAGGGGTCGGCGTTTCGCGCCCCGCCAAGGTTACTGCTGTGGCTGGGCACCACGGCGGGTAAGGACTAAGCTCAGTCGAGTCAGCACCAGGCCGGGCTCCCTTCATAGGTATAGCCCGGGCGAGGCTCAGTTTCCGCCTTAACCTTATCCTCAGCCGGGGAGTCAGTGAAGCCAGAGCCAGCGAGCCGGCGTCGGAGAGAGTTAGAGAAGAGACACACACAGAGTCAACCTGGTCACGTGATAAGCTAGTCGTTGAGATACCTAATGAGTATTTGTGTCGTGGGGCCCTGACTAGTGTATTGTGTTGCATTTGTTTATGTTTGCGACCAGTGAATAGAAACATTCTTTATGCTACCATTTTTTAAGATAACCTGGAACCTCGCCTTCACCAGAGGTTTCCTGTAGCAACAATAACAGTAGTATTGAAAATGATACTAATACTACAGCTACAATGCTAATAATTACGTTGATAACAATCATAATTATAATGATAATGATAATAATAGTAATAATGATAATAATAATAATAGTAATAATAATAATAATAATAATAAAACAATATTCATTTCAAAGTTCCACAATTGGACATGCAACGATGGTCAGCTCCTCTAACCTACGCGCCGCTGCAGTCACTTCCTCCGGCGCGCATTTCCTCGACCGTGCCTGGTTCTTCCGACGGCCGCTCCCCGGGGTCTCCTCCGCTTTCGTCCGTCCTGCCGGCAGGTTTCCCGCTGCGACGGCTCCTTGGGCAGACGGACCGTGTCCAAGAGCGACTCCGAGATCAGTCCCCCCCTTGGCCAACGTTCTACTCCCGGGAGGAGAACGCTGAGTCGCCCGGACGACGTTCTCCCTTGCATAAGGAGGCCAGAGCCAGGCCAGAGGACCCGCGTTCCTCCACGGCGCCTGCTCTGCTTTCCGGCGTCCTTCCCCCTCGCGGTTCCTTCGGCGCTGCTCCTCCCACAGCTGCCTCTGCTCTCCCGTTGCCGGTTGTAAAGAGCATATACACATATATACAATATAGATAAATAAATATGGATATATACACAATAAATATTTACACACACACACACACACACACACACACACACACACACACACACACACACATATATATATATATATATATATATATATATATATATATATATATATATGAATATATATGTGTGTGTATATATGTATATGTATATATAAGTATATATATATATATATATATATATATATATATATATATGTATGTATATATACACATACATATACACACACACATATATAATTCATATATATATATATATATATATATATATATATATATATATATATATATATATATATATACACTTATACACACATATACATATATACACACATATATATATTCATATATATATATATATATATATATATATATATATATATATACACACACACATATACACACATTTACATATATACACACATATATATATTCATATATATATATATATATATATATATATATATATATATATATACACACACACACATATATATACATATATACACACATACACACACACACAACCACACACACGCACACACACACACACGCACACACACACACATACACAGTATACTCTGTTGTAGTGAAACAAGCCACTCTGTTGCCTATGACCTGCTCGTCGAGTTCCTATTTCACCATAACCAGTGATTGCTTCTCCGGCACCTGGATTTCAGGAACAAAGACAACCAGAGATTATAGTTTTTACCTTATGTTCAATTTGCTTTTATCATCTGTGTGTGAATGTGCTGATCCTTTTATTTTTCATTTTTTTTCTTGTCCTCATTTTACTTTTCTGTGTTTCATCAAATGTTATTTATGTATTATTATTGTTTTATAGTTTCTTAATCTTCTATTTAGCTTTTTATCTTCTGATTATTTTTATAATCTTTATCTAATTGATTACGGGGAAGTTTTAGCATTTTCTTTCGTAGCAAACGTGCGCGCACTCAACTCTTAAAAGGAGCCCCACTTTATACTTGCGCTCTCTTCCTTTCCACAATGTATACTCGGGGTCTCTTCCCTTCCTTCCCTTGATAGGCTTTGTGTTTTGCCTCATGACTTAGGGTGTGTTTTTTCTGCTAGATATTACCTGCATTTGGTTTTTGTAAGCACCTGGTCAAGTGCACATTTTATATACATAAACAGAATAAGATAATCTGCTGCATAAATAGGTATATATATACACACACGGTCAGATTTCTTTCGTTTTGCCCCCGTTTTATGACTGCTTTTCATCTGTTTTACTCATTTTTTTTTTCATGATTTGTGTTCATGGTTTTAAAATATTAGAACATGACATGAGTCCGCCCTATCGATGGGGGCGGAGCCATATCTAAACACCTGCGCTTCGCTTGACGAGCGTCGGAGCGCCTCTGCCTGGTTGGAAACTGGATGCAAATGGGAAGCTCAGTTTGATGCTGCGCTGGATGAGGTATTGTTCAGCAACGATGAGGATGTGAATGAGGAGATTATTGCACCTAGTGGTAGACTAAAAGAATTTGCATCTCTGTATGCATATATGTATATATATATATATATTATATATCTATTATATATATTCACATATATATATTATATATAAATATACACACACACATATATATATTTATTTATTCATGGATTTATTTTTCGACTCTGATACTCAGGCCTTCCCGGACAGTATCATCGGATTTATTCTCGTGTGATGAGAACGCTATCACAGCCGACAAGTCCCGAATGCAGCGGAAGGCATGACGTATAAGAAAAGCTGATGCAAGACATGCTTAAACATAGTTATTGTGGATAAAAAAAAGAATAAAAACTGCAAAGATAGCTTATAAAATGGTGACATTGATTATTACGAGCGTGTCATGGGCATTTGAAGTCTGCGGACGGAAGCGGCAATTTGGGGACGGAAAAATCTAAGGACATCTAACCCGCATTTCATTTACATTGCAAACAGGGAAATTATCCTTGAGCAACTAGCTAGCTTTGGTATTCAGGGAAAACTGTTAACATGGATTCAAATGTATCTGTCGTATCGATCGGCTCAGGTTCTCTTCAGGGGCATTAAGAGTACTCATTCAAAAGTATTTGAACTCGGCACACCTCAGGGAGGCGTACTTAGTCCCATGCTATTTAATATCCTAGTGCATAGATTACTGGGCGATATACCACATGCAGGCAATGACTCCATTATTTGCTTTGCCGATGACATTTTTATTAAATCCTCATCCAAAGAGAGAATGCAAGAGATTCTATATATACTTTCTGCAAGGGCTACTGAATGTGGCTTGATAATCTCAACTGAAAAAACAAGGCACTTAACCCAAAGACAATCCCTCTGCCATATAAATGACGTTGAGCTAGATCTCTGCCATCAATACAAATACCTCGGGGTGATTGTTAATGATTCAGAGTTCATTAAAAACCTGAAGAAAAGGCTGTGAGAGCGGCTGGAGCCACTTAGGACACTTGTCGGTGTAGCGTGACACTCTGCACTCACCCCACCCCCCTCTTAGCTGATGCTCGCTCCGTTTGTAATTGCCCATTGCGTGCACAGCATGTGCGTGCGGTGTATGCGTGAGTGCGTGTGGTTGCGCATGCTGACTGTCCGATGTACCGAGGTGGTATATGTTTTATGTATTTTTGTTTTGTTTTATGTGTTGTCTATTATTTCTTTTACTATTTTGATGCCATATTTTATGTTTGTATTTTAGTTATTTGTTTGTGTTATTGTATATCATTTTAAATGCTTAATACTTCACGAGTCACGAGCGTGACGTCACGGCCTCCCGCGGCCTTTTGTACGGATATTGGAAAATAAACATTCGTTGTTCTACTGCACCACGGGGCGTTTCCTTCCTCCATCCTCTGGCATTTTTGGATACATTTAACAAGCGATACTACGTGGCCGACAGCTCCAAGATTGCACTTATACATACACCACATATCATATGCAGCCTCGTGGTTCTTCTACTTGACTTCATTTCTTTCTTTGTTCTCTACTGCATATTTCCCTTTCATTTTACCCTCCTCCTGTATCTTATACTGTTCTTATGCTAGCCTATCCTTTCTTTTCCTCCCTGGATTTTAGTGGTTTTATTTATTCTTGGGACTCAAATGTGCTGCATTCATTATGGGTCATTAAGAGATTTCCCGCTGTGACATCCCACAAGGTCATATTCCCCGTCGGACATCAGCAGCAGCAGCAGTAGTGGGGGATTTGACATCAGGGGGTGGGCTTACCCTACAGATGCCCATTGACCTTCATGGGGAGGGATCTTGGCCCTTAAGGTACCCTTCTTGGTAGGTGGGGCCCCCTGGGGACTATACATGTCCGTACACTACATCGGCAAAGACCATGGTATTAATGTCAATATTGCGAGACTCTTTTACTTGTCATACATAAGGTCGGTCATAGATTACCATGCATTACACCTAGTTTTGTTCAAGGAAACAGAGTTGACTAGTCTAGAAAGTGTACAAAATGAAGCCATGAGGATCATTCTTGGTGCCCCCAGCACAACAAGGATTATAAATATGAGAACAGAACTTAATTTGCCTTCTGTTTATGAAAGAATATTATACATAAATACCACATTTAGTGTCAAATCAATTAGAGAACCCCTCCATTGTACAGAGTTCCAAAGACAACTAAAACACAGAATAGAAGAGCTAACTTTGAATAACAACACCGATTCATACTCAAATCCATGGGTACAAATAACGTGTAAACACTTAGCTCAGCTGAACATACCCATAACTAAGACCCTACATGGACGTTCTATACCACCGTGGAAAATGTTGGACCTAAGTGTATATTATACGACTGCCCCAAAAAAAGACAGTGTCCCCCCTGCTATACTCATACAGTATGCACTTGCAATTATAAATGAGCATCTAGACACTCTTTCCAATGCATATGAATGCTACACTGACGAATCCTTGCAGTCTGGGAGCAGAGCAGGATGCGTTTTTGTTGTATATAAAAACAATATTTTGCAGCACCAGGATTGTAGGAGGGTTCATGACTGGGGCTAGCACTATGCAAACTGAGTTGGCAGGAATACTCATGGGGTAATTTTCTGCGATTCACAGAGTGCTTTCCAGGCTCTGAACACTCTAGAAACAATGAAATATTGCAAATGATATCAGGATAAACGTGTATCGTGCAGAACGAGGCCATAATATACGTTTTGTGTGGATTCCATCGCATGTTGGAATCCCTAGGCATGATCATGCTGATCGCCTAGCAAAGTCAGCATGTGACAAACAAAGTGTGGACATAGATCTTGGGATGCTTCTTTCTAGGATTTTCTACATCATTAAAGCTTCCTTCAGAGAGGACTTGACTGAGTTGATTAATTCTCAACGCCCTGAAAGCTGTAGCATAAAGCACTATGACCGGTTTAGGCAAGAGTCATTCGTCTATGGTTTATATAAAACAAGAACAAGACAGTGTGATGTTGTGAGTGCAAGAATCAGGCTTGGATATAGATTGTATTGGCAGCTCAGTACAGTTTGTAATGTCGAAGAAACTAAGTATAAACTGTGTAATGAAGAATATAAGCGAACACTTGTAAATTATATCTCAGAGTGCCATCGGTACAGCCTTTCAGGCCACAAAGCATGAGGTACCGAGAACTATGTAACTACTTCATATCATCTGATGCCCTAGAAGATATACTTATGTTGTATACTAAATTTGGAATGTAGTATCACATAACCGCATATCAAATGTATTAATGCTTTCCCACGCCCAAGCTATATGCCAGCGTGGCAGATGAGTGGATAAAGGACTGTGCAATTGAACCTTTCCTGAAACTGATAAAGTACTCATAATAATGTTATAGGCTAAAATTAAAATGTAATACTACTATGTAATGTTATGACCATGCATTAAAAGTACAGCTTCCCACGACTATGCAGTTAGCCAGGGTGGTAAATAAAGGACTAAACTAAACTAAACTAATATACGGGCTATGGCCATGCATAAAATGTACCACAGCTTGTCCACGCCTATGCAGTTAGCGAAAGTGGTAAATAGAGGACTAAATTAAACTAAATATGCGAGATCCTACAACACCAAAACCTCCATATATCTCACGTGGTTATTAAACATTACGCTCTAAATATATAACATTTAGCCCAGTGGTTCTTATCCTGGGGGCGTGCCCCTCTAGGGAGGCTACAGTATTTTCCAAAGGGGCCGCGAGCCCTTGGAGAAAAGGCAGTAATTTTTCTAATTATCTTTGTTATGGTCACATCATGGGAAGTTTATTATAATGTCACAAATTCATACTTAAAAAGACCAACAACACATACTTATAATTTTGTTTAAAGTCAGGGAGGAAATTTTATTTAGAGGCGTGGAGGGAAGGACAAATTCCTAAAATGGAGCGTGGTAGTTAAAAGGCCCTCGGCCTCATTGTACCCTGTGGACGAAGTTCATGTTGCTTCTTTTCTTTTCTTATATACATTTTCATAAATGACAGAAAAGTCGGTATGAACGCTAACGAGTTTTAAAACTCGGTTTTCAGAAGAACAGCTCAGTATAATATGGTAGGCAATTTACCATTATCTCAATCAACCACATTTCATATACAACTAAGTGCTTAACTAAATCACACTTTTCATATATGGCATATTTATATCTGCTTATATTTGATTATAACTAAATGCTTATTTCCCCTCTCCAGTCGCACACCTGTTTGTAAAAAAGTAATATTTTCATTACCTTTACGGCGGTTGTGCAAGGCCAGCTTCGAGCTAAAAGGGGACGGCCTTGCTCTCGGGGTCCCGGGTGGTGGGCGGTGTCCTGAAGGGCCGCGGCTCGTCTGGGTCGTCGAAGTCCTCCCTTTCATCGGCCTCGATGGGTATTAGGGTACGGCGGTGCTGACCACTCTCCGACTGTTGCGGGAGAGCCGGCCAGCCTGAAATGAACATTTTTTTTACAGAAAAGTAAAAAATTATATATCATTTAAAAACAATATGCATTACATGGTGAATACGCAAATCACTGCATGTTCATGAAACAAACAATGCCTGATAATTACCACAATGAAGTGAAAGCGGGTTCTGGTGCTGGAAGTCCTGTGCCGCATGTCAGGCCGCTTAACCAGGCCTTAAGTCCCTCCATCAAAATCAAATTCTCACTATGCTTTATCACATACTGTGAATGAAGCGTGCTGTATGCGCCCTAACCGTCGTTATAAATAATACTGCCTTCCCGGACGTACCGCTGGATGAGTGGTATTAATGTTGTGGCGGTTTTGTCCTGTTCCTCTGGACCTACCAGCGGGACCACAAACAATTTCGACCTCTGGCCCACCGATGGGTTCTTGCTTCTTGAGCCAGAACTCCGTCGCCTCAGAGCAAAATCTCGGCAGTTTATCGACGTCGCTGATGAAATGTGGAGGCCCACGTGTGGTGCAGGAAGTGACTGGTGATCAAATGCAGCTTCCACAGCGGAATTCTCGAATTATCGAGAAACGTGTCGTTATAGCCCCCGACACTATAAGATATTGAACATGCAGTATTGTTATGAACATTTTTGTTAAAGAAGTTAATGTTAGTACTATATCATCACCCCCCCGTCATGAGATCGCGCACCTGTCCCTCCTCTCCCTCTCCACGCCGGCCATAACCACTGCCTCCTTCAGTCTTCAGTCTCCCTCCTTTCTCCCAGCCATCGTAGCATTCTCATATTCTTCCGTATGCAGCTGCTTCTCCTCACACATCAGTACTGGTCTAACAGCTGCTGTGTGACTGCTGGAATCTTTTAGGCGTCTCTAGCAGTGGTGACATCTCCCCATGTTTGCCTTCTCACGTCCAGCCCTGTCGTTGAAGTTATCCACACGGGTCAGCTGTCTTCCATGTCGGTCCCCCCCTCCCTCAAGCCACTCGCATTCTCTGCTCAGGTCTTTCTCTGAGTTCCCTGGCGACTCCACGCCATCTGCATTCAGCTTACATATAACATCTTCTCTTGCAGCCTCTTCGCTTGGCACATCCTCTGCCCCTGCAAAAGGAAACCCACAGTCATCAACGGAGGTTTATTGCAAGGCAGCCTGTACACGGCTTGCCCCTGGATTTCGGGCCATTTCAGCGCCGCAGGGCTTCATACCCTCTTAGTACTACCGCCGTTGGTCCAGACAGATCTCTTTTTATTTCGGCTATTCGCTATCCAACACGTCTGTGTGTGCGTGTAATAAGCCATGTACTGGAAAAGAGAGAGGTTTATCAGAGCAAATATAAAAAGCTCGCAACAGCGCTCCGAGAAACGCGAACACTTGCGAGCGAAAGGCCTCCTTCGCTCGTCCGAAAGGCTAGGGCAGCGGTTTCGTCGGCGCAGCGCTTGGGTCGGCAGTCTCCTTGCTGCCCTCTCGCGATCAACACAGCGACCTTTCTTCGGAGGAACTTTTTTACGTCCGTCGGTCTGTCTATAAATGGGTGTATGTAGGTATGATTGCATGTATATAAGGGGTGTGTGTGTGTGTTTCTGCATATGTATATGTATGAGTGTAGTGTGTGTATGTTTATGTATATGTATGTGCGAAGATTTATGTATTTATGTATGCATATAGCATGTATTTATTTATGCATATAATATGTATATATATGCATGTATATGTATATATTATGCATTTATATAGATAGATAGTTAGACATAAAGCGAAAGGGAGAGATAAATTAATATGTATTTAAACATATTTACCTGAGTGTTCGTGCGTGTCTGTTGATTTGCGCAATACATTACAAGAGAGTAACAGGGATTTTCGACAAACGATTGCGCTCCGGCAGTACACAGCCTGAGAACAGTGTGTAAGTTGAAAGCCGTGCGGCGACCGATAAGGCACACTAGGTAGATGTGCGGAAAGGTACCTGTCCGTCAGACAACGCTGAGGGGAAAGGGGTTTTGGTAGAAGGAAAAGTTCAGCCACAAAAATAAAGGTCTCCAGAGGTGATAGGTCTATTTCGATTTTGTTTTGCCATTACCTACATCTAGTTACTTCAAAAGGCATAGTACAACATGAATGCTCAACGAAGAAACCTTAATTAGAACATTTCTGTGCATAATAGTCACCAATAAAATTTGGTTCAATATGAGAATATTTAACAAAAAGATCTAATGTCAGAAGGGATAGCGAAAAAGCTCTTGATTGAATAACGCCACAGAACGCCTTTGAAAAACGGCAGACTCCCTCCCTGGCGAAGAGAGACAACATAACTACACTTGATGAATTTTATCATGGAACATCAAAATGGATCCCGGCCATGCAGAGCCTCGCAAATGCCTCACAACATTTCCCAAGTAAAGTGGAAGTGAAGTTGGCAGCAGTTGTGTATTTGATTAACTGCCGCTCGACGTGTATGATCGTTTACCCAAGTGCAGCTCCCAGAGCACCTTCCGTTTAGTATGTTTTACGTCAGGGGTTCCCAAACTTTTTGTTCCTCAGTACCCCTTAGGCTTTTTATAGGTTCCCATGTACCCCTAACACTAAAAATTAAGCTTAATAGTAAAAAAGGACATTTTAGTATTTTAATTATTTAAGTCTGCATGTTTAGATTACATAGGCATCTTAAATGATGAAAACAGAAATAAAGCAATTACTAAGGTTTCAATAAAGGTGGTGCTAATCAACACAAAGAAAATGAGAAAAGTGCAATCTGAGTGCAGATTACAACACCATGTATTGTGCAAGTAATTGTTTCCTTCAGACCAAATGTACCCCCTGAAACGTGCAAATGTACCCCTGGGGGTACATGTACCCCAGTTTGGGAACCCCTGTTTTACGTGATGGCGTCTGTCAATCTGTGAAGGTGAACGCAAGGATCTTTCGCACGTGAAGTTGTTACTGATGAAAAATCTAAGGCAGTTCTTCCTTTTCTCCTCTACAAGATGCAAACTTCTTTGTCCATGAGGTGAAAATGTGCGTTTGTGTTTGCTGCCAAGTTTTAATTTAATGTTGGTTCTCATGATATGAAAAAATGGCAGTTTTATGTGACCACGAAACGGTGTGGTGAAAAGGAAGCAGGGGGAGGAGGAGGGTAAACAAAGGGGAAATCGGAAAAATAGATGGAATCTTGTAAGGGATAAAGTTATGGATAAGAATGATGAAGTTGCCAAAGCAAGAGGCACACGGGGCGCGTTTCGAAGAGGACTGAGGGTTTGTTTTTGATTCTTCTTTAAATATCCTGGGATTATCCAAAGTGAAAAAATAATGACATGTATTCATGTACATCAATTTCAAAGGAAAAGATGCGATGTGATTGATACGAGTGAATAGATAGCGTAACAGGACTAAAGCCTCGAGCGTCGAGTGAACCGTGCACGAGCTGGCTGGCCTCGACCACCTTTAACGTTGCATATCCTTTTGGACTGAATGAACGTCGACCGGCAGAGGAAGGCGCTGGCCAGGTGACTTGGCTGGACTGAGCCACCGCAGACGCCGGTCACTCCGTGGCGCAGGCAGGGTGGCGCTCAGTGTACCCATTCACCTTCGACCTCTACGCTGCCTCTGGATGAGTGTCGTGTCCATGATCTATATAAGTAGTATAGGCCTTGTTTGGCCGAGTAAGACCTGAGCTGAGGGCCACCCTAACTGCGCAACGGAGGAGGCGGCAGCCAAGTAAACTTCGCCAGCGCTTAGCTCTGCCACAGGAGGCCCGAGGGAAGTGCAGCCCTGCGTGCTTGAGGCTGACAGTCAGCGAGAGGTTTAGCTTTGCTTACGCTCTCCGTTCACTTACATTTATCTGGTCGTATTTTTTCGTGACATTTATGTATGTTTTTTAAAACACCTGGTATTATTTTCTTTTTTTTACACCTTGGATAGCCATTCCAATCGAGGCTAAAGAACCAGGGACGAATTTATACTTAAATACAAAGGCATAAATTTCATTTTTTTGTTATCTAGTGCGGACATCAGTGTGGTTCGTTGAAATTATATTGCAAGAGAGAAAATGCAAAATCCGAAAAGAACGAACGAATCGTTTTAAAAGTCTGGCTCTGGAAAAAAAATTATTATTAGGGAAACGTTTTGTAGAATGTTATAATTAGTTCAGACCACACGACTCATTAGAATACAATAAAAGTTAAATGAAATCTTAAAAAAAAGTAGTTGTGGCAAAAATGCGTTCTAGTGCTATAAAAGTCTATGAAAGAGATTTTGGCGATATATATATATTTTTATATATATGTGTGTGTGTGTGCGCGCGCGCGCGCGTGTGTGTGTGTGTGTGTGTGCGTGTGTGTGTGTGTGTGTGTATGTGCGTGTGTGTGTGTGTGTGTGTGCGTGTGTGTGTGTGTGTGTATGTGTGTGTGTGTATGTGTGTGTGTGTGTACACATTAATTGTTCAACCGATCCTAAAACGCACCCATGTCAACTGATAGACTCAACATGAAGTAAAACTGTACATAAAATGGACAGAAAATGGACTCATCGGGAACTCAAAATGGACTCAAGAGCACTAAGTGCGGACTCAAAGTGGGCAAAATGTGGATTTCATCGGAGCGAGAAGAGAACTGAGAGGATGAACAGATTTTGAGTTTACTGATTTCATGAAAACGAGATTTGAGGCGGTATTGTTACTTAATTGTCTTGAGAATCTATGCTAATGACTTGAATGTTATGCAGTTTGTAGGTAAGCTTATGGGAGTACGCGGACACACACACACACACACACACACACACACACACACACACACACACACACACTCACTCACACACACATACACACACACACACACACACACACATATATATGTATAAATATATATACAGATAAATATATGTATATATAAATATATATATAAATATAAATATATATATACATATATATATATATATATATATATATATATATATATATACTTGTGTGTGCGCGTCTGTGTATGTGTGTGTGAGTATGTGTGTGTTTGTGTGTTTATGCATTATGTGTTTATGTATACATACATATATATATATATATATATATATATATATATATATATATATATATACACATATGCACATATATACATACATATATATGTACATATATGTATATGTTTATGTACACACACACACACACACACACACACAACAC
>NC_061832.1:1445333-1447833 GCF_019202785.1 Penaeus chinensis
GTTATTATTATTAAAATAACAACAACAATAATAACAATATTAATAATAATGATAATAATGATAATAATAATAATAATGATAACAATGATACTAATCATAATATTATTATCATCATTATTATCATCATTATTATCATCTTCAGTATCATTATCATTGTCATTATTATTATCTTCAGTATCGCTATTATCCTCATTATTATCATTATAACGAATAGTAATGAGATAATGATAATGATAATAAATATGACGATAGTAATAATGATGATAATAATAATAATAATAATAATGATAATAATAATATTAGCAGTAATAACAATAATAACAATAATATTTACTGATATCAATATCACCATTATCATTGCTATCATTATTATTAGTATGATTATTATCATAATCACTACTATTATCACAAAGTGTCATTACAATTATCAATATTATTTTGATAAAAATGATGATGATATAGACAATGAAAATTATATTGATAATGATATCAATAATAACGTTAATGATAATAATAATGATTGATTAATCAGACTCATTACTATTGTATGATCATTGTCATTATTCCGTCATCATTATTATCATCCTCTTTATCATCATTAATATTCATAATTATCATTATTATCATCATCCTCTTTATCATCATTAATATTCATAATTATCATTATTATCATCATCCTCTTTATCATCATTAATATTTATAATTATCATTATTATCATAATCGTCATAATTATCATAATCGTCATAATTATCATAATCGCAATCATCGTTTTCGTCATCATTATTATCATTATCCTCGTTATCAGCATTGACATTATCATTATTATTATAATCGTCATCATTATCATAATAATAATCATCATTATCATTATCATAATCATCATTATCATCATCTTTATCATCATGACGCGATGAGTTGGTGACATCACTGCCTGTTCTCTCCCCACAGAATTCACGGCGCTGATGGAGGCAGCGAGAGCGAAGCACATCGACATCCTGCGGCTTCTGATAGATAACGGAGCGGACTTGGAAGTGGCGAGAACGAATGGTTAATATTTTCTTTGTTTTTTCTGTTCCAAGGAGAGGCGTGTAAAGATGTTTCAGCTATGCTATAGGGTGTATGATTATTTCCCTTTTAAAATTCAGAAAAAAAGCTAAAAGAAATACATCTCAGCCTTCCTCTACCACAGTCCTTCTTTGTTCTTAAAAACAAGTGGGGGATTTATCAAAAGTTAAAATAAAGATATCTGTTTATAGACATAGAACCACCTTTCCTCACGTCTACTGTAATAACTCAAACACTCAGCTCTCTACCTTGCCGACAAAACCACTGAAAATCACTCTTGCGCCTCAGCCACAGGAGCTCAGCAGCTCTGAGACTCTGGAACTATCTTGGAAGGAAGGGCCGGGAACCTTTCACTATCACCTCGATACGGGAATCTCTATGTTGTAAAACATTACAAAAAAAAAAAAAAAAAAAAAAAATCTGAACTCATTAAGTAAAGAAGGCATAGTGTATGGGGCCGTGAGGGATGTGGACAGGTAGCTACTTCGAGGTTACTCCTGTCGAGAAGTGGCAGCTTTGGTAGCTTAACTATCTCTGAGTAAAGGGGCGTGAATATTGTTACCTGATGTGTGCCAGATGCCACATACATCAGGTATTAATACATAAACAAAGAAATTAGTAGAGTATCGCCAGAGCAGCAGGGGCTGAAATGAATAACCGAGGTAACTGAGTTTCCCCCCAACTTTCCAGCCTCCTCCTACGTCACTAGAACTGTCACTTTGTATGCCTGACGAATGCCACTTCTTTACTTTTGTCCCGCAGGCGACACGGCTCTAACCATAGCGATTTTCGAAGA
The DNA here is from genome assembly GCF_019202785.1 of Penaeus chinensis. NCBI lineage: Eukaryota > Metazoa > Arthropoda > Malacostraca > Decapoda > Penaeidae > Penaeus > Penaeus chinensis. The sequence continues at coordinate 1,447,196 of NC_061832.1, forward strand.
TTCTCTTGAAGTGGCGTGCACCTTGGTGGAGAACGATGCTAGTACAGTTGATGTTGATTTTGGTATGTATGATTTATCAAAGAAAAGGTGTTACTTCAGAAAATGATATACGTAGATTACAAGTTTAAACGTTTTAATTAATATGGTGAGAGTAAGATGAAATCGTTTCTCTTTCGCAGGTACGCTGACTGGGCTGTGCTTTTCGAGCGGCAATATTTACAATGAGGGCAAGGAATGGTCAGTGACAAGGGTTATTACACTTACAATCAGGCATGGACACACATACACAGAGCCATAATGGACACATACATGGGTATATCTATCTATCTATATAGATTGATAGATATACAGATATAGATAATAATATAGATATACTTGAACACTCGTTTAAAAAGTGTCTATACTATTTCTGACTTAACAATATCATATCATTAGAAGGTGCCCATGGATGCCCAAACATTCCCATTGTGTGGATGGGACTGCTTTCCTGGACGAGGTAAAATGGTTCCGGTCGGGGAACACCATGGCCCTCACTGATGGTAGAAACGCCTCGTTCAGTCTGATTGGTGCAGCGTAATGCCGGATGTTGCCAGCAAAACATAAGAAGTCCACATCTCTTGCAGCAGTTATGGCCTGTT
>NC_061832.1:1452833-1455333 GCF_019202785.1 Penaeus chinensis
TCATTATTCCGTCATCATTATTATCATCCTCTTTATCATCATTAATATTCATAATTATCATTATTATCATCATCCTCTTTATCATCATTAATATTTATAATTATCATTATTATCATCATCCTCTTTATCATCATTAATATTTATAATTATCATTATTATCATCATCCTCTTTATCATCATTAATATTTATAATTATCATTATTATCATCATCCTCTTTATCATCATTAATATTCATAATTATCATTATTATCATCATCCTCTTTATCATCATTAATATTCATAATTATCATTATTATCATCATCCTCTTTATCATCATTAATATTCATAATTATCATTATTATCATCATCCTCTTTATCATCATTAATATTCATAATTATCATTATTATCATCATCCTCTTTATCATCATTAATATTTATAATTATCATTATTATCATCATCCTCTTTATCATCATTAATATTTATAATTATCATTATTATCATCATCCTCTTTATCATCATTAATATTTATTATTATCATTATTATCATCATCCTCTTTATCATCATTAATATTTATAATTATCATTATTATCATAATCGTCATAATTATCATAATCGCAATCATCGTTTTCGTCATCATTATTATCATTATCCTCGTTATCAGCATTGACATTATCATTATTATTATAATCGTCATCATTATCATAATAATAATCATCATTATCATTATCATAATCATCATTATCATCATCTTTATCATCATGACGCGATGAGTTGGTGACATCGCTGCCCTGTTCTCTCCCCACAGAATTCACGGCGCTGATGGAGGCAGCGAGAGCGAAGCACATCGACATCCTGCGGCTTCTGATAGATAACGGAGCGGACTTGGAAGTGGCGAGAACGAATGGTTAATATTTTCTTTGTTTTTTCTGTTCCAAGGAGAGGCGTGTAAAGATGTTTCAGCTATGCTATAGGGTGTATGATTATTTCCCTTTTAAAATTCAGAAAAAAAGCTAAAAGAAATACATCTCAGCCTTCCTCTACCACAGTCCTTCTTTGTTCTTAAAAACAAGTGGGGGATTTATCAAAAGTTAAAATAAAGATATCTGTTTATAGACATAGAACCACCTTTCCTCACGTCTACTGTAATAACTCAAACACTCAGCTCTCTACCTTGCCGACAAAACCACTGAAAATCACTCTTGCGCCTCAGCCACAGGAGCTCAGCAGCTCTGAGACTCTGGAACTATCTTGGAAGGAAGGGCCGGGAACCTTTCACTATCACCTCGATACGGGAATCTCTATGTTGTAAAACATTACAAAAAAAAAAATAAAGAAAAAAAAAAAAAAAATCTGAACTCGTTAAGTAAAGAAGGCATAGTGTACGGGGCCGTGAGGGATGTGGACAGGTAGCTACTTCGAGGTTACTCCTGTCGAGAAGTGGCAGCTTTGGTAGCTTAACTATCTCTGAGTAAAGGGGCGTGAATATTGTTACCTGATGTGTGCCAGATGCCACATACATCAGGTATTAATACATAAACAAAGAAATTAGTAGAGTATCGCCAGAGCAGCAGGGGCTGAAATGAATAACCGAGGTAACTGAGTTTTCCCCCAACTTTCCAGCCTCCTCCTACGTCACTAGGACTGTCACTTTGTATGCCTGACGAATGCTACTTCTTTACTTTTGTCCCGCAGGCGACACGGCTCTAACCATAGCGATTTTCGAAGATTCTCTTGAAGTGGCGTGCACCTTGGTGGAGAACAATGCTAGTACAGTTGATGTTGATTTTGGTATGTATGATTTATCAAAGAAAAGGTGTTACTTCAGAAAATGATATACGTAGATTACAAGTTTAAATGTTTTAATTAATATGGTGAGAGTAAGATGAAATCGTTTCTCTTCCGCAGGTACGCTGACTGGGCTGTGCTTTTCGAGCGGCAATATTTACAATGAGGGCGAGGAATGGTCAGTGACAAGGGTTATTGCACTTACAATCAGGCATGGACACACATACACAGAGCCATAATGGACACATACATGGGTATATCTATCTATATAGATTGATAGATAGACAGATATAGATAATAATATAGATATACTTGAACACTCGTTTAAAAAGTGTCTATACTATTTCTGACTTAACAATATCATATCATTAGAAGGTGCCCATGGATGCCCAAACATTCTCATTGTGTGGATGGGACTGCTTTCCTGGACGAGGTAAAATGGTTCCGGTCGGGGAACACCATGGCCCTCACTGATGGTAGAAACGCCTCGTTCAGTCTGATTGGTGCAGCGTAATGCCGGATGTTGCCAGCAAAACATAAGAAGTCCACATCTCTTGCAGCAGTTATGGCCTGTTAAAACTATAACTAACAAGAAAATGATTCAAGGGAAGGGGATTGGCAACTAACTACCAGCCATGCCCCCTTCTCAAATCCAGTCAGTTGTAAAGGGTGTTCTTGTAGGGGGTTTTCTTTAGCTCATGATATTCATGCACTTCTATTTGTCTTTCATA
>NC_061832.1:1492833-1505333 GCF_019202785.1 Penaeus chinensis
AGGTTCCAAGCTTTTGGTAGTTTTCCCCGTCTCACTCAATTTTGGAATGTTATCAGTAAGGGAGTACACATTACTCCGGCACAATCCCTAAGGACTCGGTTCGAAATCCATTTCATTTTTTTTTTTTTTTTAGAGTAATATTTGCGATATTCTGATTTGCGTTTGTCCTAGACAGACTGGTTGAAATTCTTCTTTAAGGATTTCATACATTTCCTCCTCCTGAGTTTAAACAATGCTATTATCTCTGATTGTGCTTATTTGCTTGTTTTTGGTAATTTCTTGCTTCAGTTTTGAATCTTGATACAAATTTGTCTACTCCTTTCTTAAAGGCTTCGCTAATTTTTGAACGTTGTATATCAATGTTCTCTTCGTCTGGGATTGTTTCCCTGTTTATGCCATCAGATAATTTTTTAAAGCTTCTATAATTATCTCTCTTGTAATTGTATTTCCCCTTTCTTTCCTTACTTGTGATGAGTTTGTCCAGTCGCAGACAGTATTTTAGTTTAATCACAACATGGTCCCTCTTGGACAGCTCTCCATATCTTTAATTTGTGAATATTAGGTCAAGAATAGACGGTTACCTAGCCCTCTCACCCTGGTATGATCGGTTATATTTTTGAAAACGCAATACTCACTTATTTCTTGTAGTAATTTTCCATTCCACGAATCTGGCTGTGATCTTGGATCGAAACTATCCCAGTCAATTTTGCTATCAAAGTCCCTTGTTACAAGAATTTCCTTTCTAGGGCCTTTAACGTTTCCTGAATTAGTTTTTGGTAATTTTCTTGTGACCACACCGATGCATGAGGTGACATGTGCAGTGTGGTTATTATTATGTTTACCCCGTTTGTTTCTACCTCAATTGCCTTTAGTTCCACTGTGGGGTCATGCTTAATCTCTAACTTTAACAATTCCTTTCCTTACTAATATTGCTACCCCCCTCCGTTTCCACTTGCCCATCTCTTCTCCAACTATTAGAACCCTAGTCTTAATGTTATATCGTCTATGGAAGGTGCCAGTTTGGATTCAGTGGTGCATATTACATCTGGTTTATTCACTACAATTATTATATGTAGTTCTAGTAACCTCGAAGATAAACCATCTAGATTTGCATAAATTATTTCTATATAAACTTTCGGTATTCCTTTTGGTTGCAAGGCTAATGCTTTTTCTGATTCTTCATTTTGGTTCCAACAGTGGACATGTTTTGCTAGAGGCCTTTTTTTTTTCTTCAGTCTTTATTCATTTTTGTTCTTTACCTCTTCCATTTTATCTGCAGTATTTCTCTGTCATCTTTGGTCATATTTTCTCTTATCCAGATTTTATATTCTTCGCAGGTGGCCAGGACTTTCTTTATTACATCAGTTACCATTTCCTTATTCATGAATGTCACTTTTAAAGGGCGTTTCTTTCCATTTTCGAATGATCCCAGCCTCTTATGACCTCTAATATTCTGCTCCGAGAATTCAGGATTTATGACCGTCAGAGAATTGACAATCAGTTTCTTGCTCTCGTTGTATCGTTCAATTGCATCTTCTACAACTTCTTCCTCGTGTCCTAATGTATGTCCCTGTTTGCATCAGCCAAATTATCAATATTCCGTGCGTGTTGCCCATTAGATTCACTTTTATTTGCCATTACCGTAAACTGCCTTAATTTCTTCCTTTGTTATCTTTTTCTTTTTTTTTTCTTTTTTTTTCTATTTAATTTACCGTTTCCTTTACTGTCGATACATCGCTTAACATTTTCATGTGCTTTGATGGCCGATTTTTTCTTGCAGAATTTTTTTAAGATTTTCTACCGTTGCCAGTCTTGATTTCCGCTTCTTCCACTTTTCATTGAGTTCTTTCATTTTCATGTCAGACCTTCCTGTATTCTCTCTGAATGGTTGTGCGCGCATGTGCGTCCGCGTGCGTTGTTACTTTTGCATTTTTTTGAGGATGATTAACGATTTGCTTTTAAATGATGCAACATTTGGCATCTTTCAGTGTTTGAATATGTGCAAAGTTGAATTTCGATGCTTGAAGTTTCCCCGTTACTAAAAATAATGCTTTGCGGAGTTAACGATGCGCACGAATATTCCCTCTCTTTTCACGGTTTGCATTGCAGTAATTTTTAAATTCCCGTATCTTATGATTTTGCAGATTTATTTTCAGAATCCTTCTTTTCGTTATATTTTCATGAGTCGACTTTCCCCCGTGTATGGTCTAACATATATATATATATATATATATATATATATATATATATATATATATATATAATATATAGGGGTATGGTAAAATATAATATATATACATTTCCCCTGTATAAGGAGCTTGCAAAAGAGCGCGGATTTACTCGGTAGCCTCTTGTTCCCGGGCCAATTATGTTAAAGTAAAGCACTGAACCAATAACAGTGACAGAAATAAATACGCAGAGCCGTTTCTCTTCTGCGACGCAATGAAAGGCAAGGAGGGTATTCAGAAGATACGAGGAAGCTCGTCTTTTATTTTAAAATGGTTAAAGCTGATACAGAGTAACATTTTGATGATGATAAAACAATATGGTAATGGATCGTGGGATGACTGCACGACAGTATCACTCAGTGTGAAGTCTGTACATGGACTGGTGGCGTCCAGGGTTGGAGGGGGACAGTGGGACAGTCGGAAGGAGTGGAACATGAGTAAGAAAATGAGAAGGAAAGTGAGGTTAAAAAGGAAAGTAACGGACAGGATGGAATCTGGAGGAGGGGATGGAAGGGAAGGGGGAGGGATAGAGGGGGGGGGGGTCAGGGATGGGGCTCGGGTGAGGGAAAGGGAGAGGAGGGGAGACAAGGGAAAACTGAAGCTGTGAGGGCCTGCTGGTCTGCTGCCTTCAACACGACCATCCGCCACCCCCAAAACATAATCACAAATTTTTGCTCCCCACACCTAGTTGACTTGTGCAGGTGACCTCCAAGGTTATTTACAGCTGACCAGTATGTCGACAAAGCCTGGCAGTATCCTGGCTCTACTGATGCAAATCCCCCTGGCCTTCACAACTACCTGCAGGTCTATAGTGCCGATAGCTGTTCTTTGTAAGTATATCTCATTCTCAATCAGCTTCAAGAAGGGTTCTCCAATTAGAAATGGTGCAATATTGCAAGCACATCTTTCACCTCATGCCACTTCCCTTGTAATTCCTGGGTGTACTTATATTGTAGGGCTAATCAAGACAATGTCAATTTCTTGATAGTGCTTACCAACAGACAACCTTTCACAACTGCAAATTCATATTTAAAAAACATTTATCTCGTCTCTAAGAATTTCAATCTGACTATACTCTGGGGCAGAAATATACAAAACGAGCTCTTTGGGCCTTGTGAACAGATGCATTCTACTACAACTACTACCCTTGAATGAAACTAAAGTAAAACAAAAACAAAAAACAAAAACAAAAAAACTAATACATTATCACCAAAAAATACATTTCATTCATCACATTAGTACTTGGAGATCAATGACATATTGCCAAGTCATTATTATGGAATGTTCATGAGTGGTGCGTGGAGTCCCTTCGACAACCACAGAGGTGTAATACATCATGGATGGCATCACGTGGGATAATGACTCGAGTGGCCTGTGCCGCTAATTCATTGCGTCTGAGCAGGCAGGGAATAGTAGCAAGTACTTGAAAAAAAAAAAGAATTACAAATAAATAAAATGAAAAGTAAATTTGATTAACAAACTAATAATAATGGGAAGTTCTTGATAGAAAGTCATCTCACACTGTGATAAAAATTCTGTTGCTGCATTAAACTGTACCCTAATGCAGTTCCATACAAGATATTGGATAACCTATTACATGCCCATAGATAGGAATTGACATCGCTTGAGACTAGAATAAAACCTGCTTATTTTGGAGGACAGTTGAGCAACCAAAGAAACTAGTTTGCTCAAGCTGTTGCACATAAAAGCAAACCTTACAAATTGACCTAAAAAAGGCTATTTCATTATACATAAGGCTGTGCACTTACAAAGCTTGAATACAGTTATCAAACTTCTTTACTTCTTAGCAAATTATTGGTTTCTCTAAACTGTAGCTAGGTACACTTCTGCATGGTCAAGTAAACATAACAATTTGGGACAAGTAGCTTGCATTCACATCTACAGAGGACGCATTGAAACTAAAAAATCACACACGATATCATCACCTTAATTATGTGAAATACTATATTGTAAAGACCTTAACATGCGCAATGCTTGGGTAGATGGAGCCATAGTCTGAACTGGCATAAGGCTGCTGATGTGTCCACTAAATAACCGAGGCAAATAATTTATAAGGCTTGAGGTGGTGACGTACCTCCACTGCTGATACAAAACAGCTGGCATATGCCTGAACACCACACACCAACAAGCTGATGATGATGATGATGATGATAAGAGGCCAGGGGAGTCAACAATACTGCTAATGAGGCCAAGATGATGAATCGGCTGATAAAAACCATGGAGATGGAATTTATTCAACTGATAAGGCCGAGGGAGTTGACATAACTAAGACGATTAGACCAGGGGAGTTGATGTAACTCAGTAGATGAGGCCAGGGAGCACTGTGAGGCAACTCCTTCGTCTGGGATCTTGGGGAGTTGGCTCCTCAGGTGGCTTAGTTTGTAAGGTCTGTAGTAGCTCTTGGGGACAACTCAGGATAAAAATTATTGTCCATTTAACAATATCATTGATTCAGCCTGGATATGTTGTCTAAGACAACTTAACACAGATTATTGTCCATGGAACAAATCTGCTGGCAAGCCTAGGTAAGCTGTTTGGAACTTCTCAGTGGATTCTAGGTGAGGTGCACTCCATGTGGTGACTCAGCTGGTATGGCCTAGGGGATGAGGCTCTCCGAAGAATTTCCGCTGCCGGCGTGCGATGGAATACTCCGTCTGACGGCTCAACTGCTGAGAGTCCAGGACACAAGACGCAGGACACGGGACGCCAGCTGACAAGTCTAGCAGAGTCTCCTTTGGGGGGGGGAGGGACAACAAGGGTTGTTGTGGTATCCAAGGCGACCACCTTCAAGCGCACACACTAAATGTTGCCGGTCATGGAGAAGGGGAAGGCGCCGGAGTTGATGGGTGTCTTGGGTGACGCACACAAATAGATCATGTCGTCACTGTTAAGGTGTGTGCGCGTAAGTGTCGGCTCACTTGCTGAACGATGTATTTTTGGCAAGGAACGTACTAGTGATTCTAAGTTGGCTAGGATCTGTTGAAGAAACCAGAGATTGGTCAGGCTGCCCCTGGCAAAACTGGGTGCATGCATGTGTAGGATATATTCAAACATATGTATATGATTTTGTGAGTGTTCGTGTGCAAGTGTATATATGTGTGTGTGTGTGTGTGTGTGTGTGTGTGTGTGTGTGTGTGTGTGTGTGTGTGTGTGTGTGTGTGTGTGTGTGTGTGTGTGTGTGTGTGTGTGTGCAAGTGAGTGAATGAGTGGACAAGTTTTTTATTCTATGCCTCCAGTGTGAGTGTGAGTGTGTGAGTGTGTGAGTGAGTGAGTGAGTGAGTGAGTGAGTGAGTGAGTGAGTGAGTGAGTGAGTGAGTGAGTGAGTGAGTGAGTGAGTGAGTGAGTGAGTGAGTGAGTGAGTGAGTGAGTGAGTGAGTGAGTGAGTGAGTGATTGAGTGAGTGCCTAGAGTGGATGAATGCAAAAAATAAAAATGAGAGAATGAATGACTGAAAGAGAGGTAAATATATAAGTAAAAGTGAAAATCAGTGAGCAGTAAAGGAGTGAAAATGAGGTGTGAATTAAATAATAGGACTGCAAATGAGAGTAAGAGTCAATGAACGATAGACGAATGACTAAGTAAATAGGAGAGTGATTGTGAGAATGAAAGAGTGATTCTGAGAATGATAAAGAAAGTAATGGAGAATGTAAGCAAACATACTTATGTTTACAAATTTTAATTAAAATAATTGTATTCCGCTTAAATGCTTAAGTACAGTATTTCAAATCTTCAGTAACAGTGATCAGTTTTAAAAAAAGCTCTTCAAATATTCAAAAACAAAAGGATCAGCATCTTCACGTACCTGTTGGAACAGCGGTCTATCATCTCGATTGTATTTAATACAATCATCTAAGATGCGACGTATTGGCTTGGGCATATCTGACCGTAAGTAAGACATGTCTGGCCGCAAAAAGCCTCGGCCAACCATGAATAATATCTGGAAAGAAATAGGAAATACTGTATCCACAAAGTGCTAAATGCAAAATTCCATACAACACCTTGTCAAATATATTTGACATGAAGACTCCTGGTAAATATCATAATCTTTCTCATTTCTCCAGTAAATCATGATTAATAGTAACAAATACATCAAACAGCAAGCACATTCAAATAAGCACTTGCAATTTCTATCATCATCATCAAGAAGAGATTTCCATGCTGAATCTCCCAAATTCTTGCCCCATAGACACAAACAATGGACACACGCACCTGATCTTTGTTGTTTATATGCGAATAGGGGAGGCAGCCCGAAAAGAGTTCATACAAGACGATCCCAAAGGCGTACACATCACTCTGGAAAGTGTACGGGTTCTCATCCTGCATACGGATGACCTCCGGCGCCATCCAGAGGATTGATCCAGACGGCTGCTGAATCTGTCTGCCTCCCGGGCTCTCTTGGCTCCAGCGGCCACCCTGGAAGGAGAGAAGGGTTAAGCTTTGAATTTAAACTCATCCCAAGAGATGGTTTTGTCTCCAAAACCAAACCTCATATCTAAACTGGTCTGCAAAGGAAGACTAATACTTTGAATCTAATGTCTCATCTTCAAATATCAATTAACCCAATGGCGACGGGTCACGGCTATCGCCGTCATAACAATACGCACGATGTGAGGCGTGCGGCTGTCCGCAGCGGCGCCGCGCCAAAACGCCCCGAGGCAATGATTCGGCTTGATGTACCGATATCACGCGCTCAGAGTCGGCGCGCTGCCGGCGTTCGCCAGAGCGTAGAGTTTTTTTTAATTTGCTATACCCGGCGCCATTGGGTTAAGGCTAATCTCCAGAATGATCTATTCGAATCCGACCTTCGAACATTATCAAATCTTCAAAGCTGACCTTATATATATGTTTAAAATCATATTCTTGAAGTCACTGAAATATAAGCATGTTCAAGAGAAAAGCAGAGAAAATCGAGCATCAATCAATACATGGGCAGAATTCCTTAAGAGCTTTTCATATAAGATTTATGGATATATTCATTTACAACAATGTACTCATCTCTCCATTCTACTGCCTGCATCATTACTGCCATTTTTACAAACAATTAGAATAAACACAACTAGGAAAAAATAGCATCAAGTATATTAGTCCTTCCACCTTTTTTCTTCTTTAATGTTTAATGCCTTTAATGTTGTGGCTGTGGTGGCTACAAGGAGAGCAGAAGTGGTGGTAGGAAAGGTAAACATTTACTGGGGATGGAGGAGAGCTACAGGGGAACAGCTCCTGTTGGTGGGCATGTATGGCTTGTGTGGAAGGTGTACCCATTCCACCCCCATTTCTCTAACTATAGTACCTGAATCCAAGAAACTTTTATATATATTACATATTTTAGATACAGATTCCAGTTACACATTTCTGACTCTATAGTCTCACAACACACTTCTGGTCTGTACACAACCACTATGCACTGTGAATGGCAAGTCACTCACTCACTGCACCAGAACTAAATACTTTACCTAGACAATTCATGTCCAAAGGAAATTACAAATGTACTGTATAATTACCTTGACTGTAGCCAGACCAAAATCACCAATCTTGACTGTGTAATCATCATGCAAGAATATATTATTGGATTTAAGATCTCTATGAATAATATTCTTTGCATGGAGGTAACTGAAAAGAAAAATAACAAACCATTAGATTCTGCAACACACTAACATGGGGAGGGTATACTAACACAGATTCCTTCCTTTCTATAAAATCATTAGACTTGATTGTATATAAACAAAGAACAGTCTCAAATATCTCTCATACTTCTCTGATTCTAAAGTATTTACTGAAATTGTGGATGAAATAGAAAAACTTTTCCTTAGAAGTGAATTAAATAATACAAAGACAAATCAAAATTAGCATACATATACCCACAGTTAATTTACATAAAAAATCAATGAATATGCTTCCCATTCTGATTTCTTACATACATGAAGGGTTGACAACAAGGCATAGTTTGTCAACATCTGGTGAAGATGGATTATGTTGTGCTATGTTTGTATTTTAAGTACACATCCATATAATAAAACACTTTTGGCAGAAGTAGCGCTAGCAGTGGACTGCCCTTATCTTTGCCAAAATGAATATCACTTCTAGCTGTCCTCCCATGTGACAGTTCCATAATAATTCCCCAACACATAAATACTTGTGAAATAACACAATATCTTAAGTAGACTTATCTTAATTAAACAGAGAGAGACTTACTCCATGCCTTGTGACGTTTGCCTGGCAATGTCTATAATTCTCATAAGTTCAAATTTGTTTTCCTGTACATGAAGGTGCTTATAAAGGCTAGAGCCTTCACACCACTGTGTCACAATGGCCAGTTGCTGCGTCTTCACACACCCCATAAACAGCAATATATTAACGTGTCTGAAATGAAGAATGATTTTTGTTCAAGGTGGGAAGTCTTTCATGAGATTTTGGGTAAATTACCTCACACATCTTTTGTACATTTTTGTAGAGGCATAAAAATATCATATCACATATATATTGAATTAATTCAAGTAAACAATGCCTGAAGAGAATAATATATACTACAGTCTTCTATAATTTTTTGAATACCCATATTAATCAGTTCTTGTGCCAAAACCACTACACCCCACCTTGTTTTCTTGAGTACCGAGACTTCATTCTTGAAGGCTGAGTACTGTGCTGGTGTCGGATCACGGACATTTAAGGTTTTCACTGCGACCGGGCCATGCCAGTGACCCCGATACACAGTCCCAAACGAGCCAGACCCGATGCGATGACCAATCAGGATTTCATCTACTGGTATCTCCCAGTCCTCCACTGTGTCTTTTGATGACTGTCTGACCTGAAACAGATGGTAAGAATACACTTAGAATTTTGTTTACAAGACATTATTTCTTATAATGTCAGATATTACAGCCATTTCAAAAATTCTATTTTCAGAGGCAAATTTGTATTCATCCACAGATCATTTACTCAGAATTTGGATCAGACTCATTCACCTTACACATTCTATCATTTTTCCCCCACATGCCTTTTGATTCACTTGCTCAAAAATTCATCCACTTTTGACTTCACCCAAGAGAATCTTTTACAAGTGCTCACTCTATCACTCCCGTTCTTTCTCCCAATACAAAATGCCGGCCTTAAACCTAGAACAGAGACATGGGCAATACTTACTAACTGGTTACTAACCTTCTTGCCTGAAACAGATTCATCAGCTGATCTAGCTCTGGGTCGCACAGTTTTGAGAGTGTTGGTGGGGGAGGCCTGGGCAGAGTGAGAGCCTTGGACAGGGCGCGTGGGGCTGCTGGTGGGGCTGGTCGAGGGAGGTGGGGCTAGGATCCCCCCACCTCCTGTATACCCTGGGGAGGGCATCATGATGTGGGACATGTGTGTGGGGGGGCTCCAAGTCCCCCCCCCACTATCATGGAGGTACAACGTTGAGGACCCAAAGAAGTGGAGCCCTGCACAGAGCAAGGCCCGGGAGAGGCCGTGTAGACGTGCAGCATAGGCGTACACAGCAGCAACACAGGCAGCAGAGGAACCACATGGTAGGGGAGACATGCACATGCACATTAGCAGACATATAAACACTGAGCCACTTCTCCCATCATAAACAGATAACTGACAATACTTCCAGCACATTACATTTTCTTTCTAAAGTCCAAATCTCCCAGCAATACAGGACACCCAGCATTCTTAGTCAAAACTGATGCAATCAACTGTCTAGTTTTACTTCTTTTTCCTCTCTTTGAACCAGTAATCATTATTAAGCAAGATAAGCTGAAAGGCTCTACAAGATAGCTTCCCCACTGATTTGTAATATCCCAGGTGTCTTTACAGTTAATTACTCGTTACTGCAATGGCTCTGCACCTACATTGAAAAAGGAGGAATTAAAAATAATTTTCTCTGACTTTCCTCTGCACTTCATTATCATTACATCTTTAAACAGACTCATGTGTTCTGAAAATGAATCTTGTTTCATGGTTAACTACAAGTCAGGCTCTTCTTCCTCCTCCTTTGCTACTATACCTGATAACCTCTCATTCTACTAGTGCATCACGGCCGTCAATTGCTTCCTCTACTGCATGGAAAGCAAATAGGATTCATTGACAAAATCAAAATGTATCTAAGCAAAATGTCTGACAGCTGTCAATCATGTCTATGCAGAATTACATTTAATACCATACTACAAAATAATATGTACAAATCTTTATCAACTTTATCTATTTAGCAGCAAATCAAGGATCATAAACATGGTATGGGGGTATAAAAAATAAACAAACCAAATACATACATATATACATATTCAAGATAAAAATCAATCAAGCCCACATTTCAAATTTTCAACGTGACATCAAAAAATCTGAACAAATCTTTATTGTGATCATTCCAGTCCCTTTCGAATGACACCTGGAACATGTTCCGAGAGTAGAATTCCAAAAGGTACAGACAAGACCTCCTCAAGGACAGTGACTTCCGCACACCCAGTTGAAAGGTAAATATCCCTGTGCTAAATTCAACGTGGTGCTGGTAAGCAGAGCTCGTCTTTTAATAATAATGATCATATGCAGTGCCAGAGAGTATAAAAAGCTTGATTCCTTTTTTTAAAATCTTTCTTTAGCTAAACTAAACAGATAAAAGAGACAATAAAATCTACTCTGTGCTTATTATGAGATCCTAATCAGTGCATGCTCAAGCTAGGATTACCATAATTAATTTTATGCAGTGTGCAACAATTTAGGTCTAACAAATTCATCAGCAACCATTCTTTTTATCTTGTCAGCAACAATAACAAAAAGTTGCAGAAAAAAAAAAAGTTGACTGGACTGAACTGCCGACAAAAACCGTAAAAACGTACACAGCAAACCATGACGTTTCCACAACTCAAGATCAAAAGGTCTTCTCCTCCGTCAACTAAAACTGAATATTCCACAGAACAAGATGTATTATTGAAATTGAATACAAAAAGGAAAAAAAATTAAACTAAGAAATATATACGACAATGCCAAGTCTGTTTTAAATTTGCAGAAACATATAAAAGGGAACAACTGTATATAAAATTTTACAAATATTTCACGGCTAAGTCTTGCCCAACTACAAGGGGTTCCATTTAATAACATCAATAGAAATCATTAAAAAACAAAAACAAAAACAAAAAAAAGACACTGAAAACTTTGAGTATTGTTTATATGGACCAGTATGTAGATTACTGCAAAGATATATAAGTATTTGGTATATATATATATATACAAAAAAAATCAAAGCTGCAATCTTTTATATTGTTCCACCATAGGTATATGTATATTTTTAATAAGAAATCAAGAAACACAACAGATATTCATACAAAAAGTCTACATACTGGCTGTCTTTACACAGACATCAACAACCCACTACAAGGACTGCGCACACAGTAAGCATGAAAGAAGTACGCGTGAATAACATTCTCCTTATAAGTGCAGCTAAAGTCTTCTGAAGCTTGTAAATGCCAACAGAAGATGGATTATCTGATATCAAGAGAGATTAAACTGATATCCCTTTTATGAGCTTGTTTAGTAACTCTCTTACCTGCAGACTTCTTCCCTCTTTTCTTAAAGTTTCTCAAGTACATTCGTTATTTGAGAAAAAATGTCATATATTGGATAAAAGTTAGTAGGAACATTTTCCCTTAGTTTCTTCTTATCAATAGCAGTTATCTTCTTAAAAGCATATGACTTTTTTGACATATATGGTAGCCCTTATTGTGATATAGAAAAAAATCATTTCATAGAAAAAAAGGCCTACCATAACAAGGGTTAAAAATATCAAACCAAAAAGTAGATTTTCACCAATTGAACAGCAATATACAGAATTAAAAAAATTTTGGTTGAATATCCCTCCTTCATAAACCAATTTTTACTTACCAACACATATTCACAACTTAATAAATGAAAACATAAACATTACCACAGTGCAAAATTTCTTTCCTTTCCCATGAAATGAGAACTGACAAAAGCATGATTATAGAAAATATACAATGTCTACAGCAACAAAATTCAGAAATGCTTTAGAGAAATAAATAATAAAAAAATAGTAATAACAATAACAACAACAACATGTATCCCAAATACCGGGAAAATTGGCTTGTTGGTCCTACTCATTACTGCTCTCAGAAAACCGCAAAATATAAACCCACCAAAATCTGATAAGAGAATACAGGTGCACAATTCCCAAATGGAAAGCAGGTTACCATCTGAGTCTCTTACAACCTTCATGACCTCCTTGGGTCAATAAGATCTGTTCTAGGGT
>NC_061832.1:1507833-1515333 GCF_019202785.1 Penaeus chinensis
CCTCGGGGCCAGGGGGGCAGGGGCAGGCCGGGGCAGGGGGGGCGGGACCTGCCCTTCACTGCCGCCGCTGGAATATTGGCCAGGATACTGATTCCTGTAACTGTCCATGTAGTGGCCGCCATAGCCACCAGGATAATGGCCGGCATAGGGACCTAATAGCGAAGACTGGGCTCCATGGGGACCTCCATACACTGTTGTGGTCAGGATTCCTGCTGGGTTATCTTGATACGACGCTAATAAACTGTTGGGAGGGAAGGGAGTGGTTAATGCAAGTATTCTTGGTTTCTTTTTTGTATAATACAAATCATATACAAATCATTCCAAAAATATCCTTCCACAGATCCTATTTGCTGAATGGTAATATGAGTATTTAAGCATTCATGTCAGGGTAACATTCCAACGAATTCACAGATTTTTTTTGACATGGGTTTTAGCAGGGAGGAGGAGATCCTTATTGGAGACCTTTCTATACCTGACCTAAAGGAGTGGCAGTTGTCTTTTTTTCCTCCCAATTTTGGTGAAAAAACTAATTCATACTAAAGTAGCTACAAAAACAATGTATTAATTCATATTGACAAAAAAAAAAACCATATACTTTGGGTCCTATAGATAACTCACCAAATACCTATCATTCTGAATTTTCAAAATCTAAAATGTGGTTGTCTGTGCATCTTTAAGGTCTTGAGATTGGATAAATATTGTAAGCTTTGAAAATGTGCAAGATGGGAAAAGAAAGAAAATCAGGTTATGGGGCATAGATTTTTTTATACAAATCCTCATGCATCATTCAAATGTACTGTTGTATGGTAGAAAAACTTTCTTTGGGCATTATTGTACTGATAACTATAGATAATGTCAGGATTACACACCACCTGGAAGGGCATCCAGGCTGAAATCCTAAGTCATCCATTACACCATGAAATGAAATGTCAAATTTCTGAAAGGGTGCCTTTACAAAAGTATGTATTCGTGATGAATTCACTAGACAGAGTAATCTTAAGCTAATTTGTCACCGGTCCCACTAAAGGAAAGGAGATCTTGCCTAACTTGCCTATTCAAAGAATCTGATGAGGCTATTGCAACCCCAGCCAAATGGCATGCACAACTCCTCAGATCACATTTGTTCCACAGGCACTGCCTATCTACTCCCAGATTTCTATGCACGCAGGCAATAACAAGAATAAAATAAACTCACTGCTGGTAGATATTATTTGTAATACGCTGATCCTGCTGACACAGCGTTGGAACTCCAACAGAGCAGCGTTGATGAAAGCGATAGCCACATGTACGGCATACAAACCCGTGGAATAGAAGTCGTCGACAGTTATCACAGAATGCCAAAGAAAAGAATGTTCTTCTATTCTGAAAGAGGGACCAGACCCACATCAGTTTTTGTTCACTTACAAGCCAATTAATCCTAAGAAATTTGATTCTAGTGATACTAAAAAGACAAGACTAATTGTCTTGCATGAAAACCAGAAATTTGTGCCAAAACATATATGAATTTCTTCTTACTAAATGAACATAACAGAAGAAATGTAATTGTGATGCAATTCATCACAATTCTATTAGCTTGACAAAAAAAAATTCCCAGTGCAAGTATTCAAAAAAAAAAAAAAAAAAAAAAATACACAAGAAATCAAACTTACAAAATTGTGGGAGATGGATGTTGTTACAGGAAACTTTTCTAGAACCTCCACAACAATTTCCTCTCCTTCTAACGCTGCGATGTCTGAGTCCCAAGACATGCGCACCTGAACCAAGAAACACAGATGTTAATGTGAGGGGAGCGGGAGTGATGCAATTCAAGAGGCAGTCCACCTCATACCCTTGTACCATTATCACCAAACATCTCAAAGGGGAAAGGAAAAATGAACTACACCAATCAACAACCACTTGCATTTCTGATGCTCCTCAAATAGACATCAACAACAAACTTCTAAACATTTGAACAAGATCAACAGCAATACCATTTCATATATCAACAAATATAGTCAAATACACCCTCTATACTTAGTACTGGCAGTGCTTCACTTACCTTAGGATTGTTTTTTCTGTACACAATGCAGACATCGTGGGAAAGTTTACGGAAGTTAAGAGCCTTTGCTAATGCTTCTTTTAAAGTACGTCCTGGCTGCACTTGTACTGTAGTGCGTTGCTGGTTGGGCAAATGCGCTCGTACAACCGATCGAAGGGGAGATTGTGGCGTGGAACGTGCCACTTCTTCACATACACCATTACTACCTGTTAGGGATGAAGAAAACATGAATTACTGCAACTACAAAAAGAAAAGTGGTATGACTTCTGGAAATAACAAAAAAAAAAAAAAAAAAAAAACACACTACACCAAGCATCAAACTCATTCACAGAGCCAGTGTACAGACGCTATTCCTCGTGAAAAGGAGGAAGACAACCCAGCATCCACCAAGTACTCACTGGAAGCTTGTGTCATGGGCGGATAGCCTGGCTCCGCCTCCTCCGCAGAGGCTGCCGTCTGCCCCTCAGGTATGTCTTCGTGACAGCCATTAGTCTGCGCAGTCTGCCCACTTGAAAGTGTCAACTGCTCAAGTATTTCTTGCTCCTTGGCCTCAAATCTGTGCAACTTTCCAGTTAGCTCTGTGTACTCCTGCAAAAGGGGTGGGGTTTTAGGACTAGTACGGTGGTGGTGGTCAGAGGAATGATAAGTGACAAAGATAATACTGTTAATAAAAGAACTAGAAGTACAAGTCAAAGTAGTACTAGTAGTAGTACTAGAAGTAGTACTAGTACTAGTACTAGTACTAGTACTAGTACTAGTACTAGTACTAGTACTAGTACCAGTACTACTAGTTGTAGTAGTACTAGTACTAGTATTAGTACTAGTATTACTACTACTAGTACTAGTACTAGCACTAGTACTAGTACTAGCACTAGTACTAGCGTTAGTACTAGTACTAGTACAAAGTACTATATAATGTACCTTATATTTATTATTATTATTATTATTATTATTATTATTATTATTATTATTATTATTATTATTATTATTATTATTATTATTATTATTATCATCATCATCATTAGTAGTAGTAATACTAGTAGTAGTACTAGTACTACTACTACTTCTACTAGTACTAGTACTAGTACTACTACTACTACTAGTACTAGTAATAGTAATAGTACTACTACTAGTACTAGTAGTAGTACTAGTACTACTACTAGTACTAGTACTAGTAGAAGTAGTAGTAGTACTAGTACTACTACTACTAGTATTACTACTACTACTACTAATGATGATGATAATAATAATAATAATAATAATAATAATAATAATAATAATAATAATAATAATAATAATAATAATAATAATAATAATAATAATAATAATAATAATAATAATAATAATAAATATAAGGTACATTATATATATAATATATAATATATTATATATTAAATTTATAACATATATATATATTTATAATGGAATGAAGAATCAGATTAAAACAAATACAGAGCTTCATAAGTATCTTGGCTTTTTCTTTTTCCTGGATTATGATAGCACAGTCTACAACTTCTGTTCCGACAACGGCCACCAGAAGAAAACTTAACTTATTGTGAGAGCAGGTTTTCAGCCACTTTATCGGACTGAAACCAGATGCAAATTTGGGCTTACCTCCCTTCTGGCCCAAATATACCATCTCAAGGAATAAGGCCCTAGGCATTCTTTGTGGGGGGAAGGAGGACCTTAGCTTAGGAATGTGTTACATACTGTATCAATATGTTGTTAAAAGGTCACTAAAACCAAAAACGAAAGCAGGCTGGGCCTCTGGGTGCCTCAGGGGCAAAGTCCGCGAGGCCCTTCCACCATGAACAGGTGGAGCATCGCGTGACCACAATGGATGGAGCACAACTTACCGTGAGATATAAAGATGGGGGGTGCTGGAAACCGGCAAAGCGAGAGTTGAGGTCATCGATGTACTCCTTCGTCAGATGGATGATATTCTGTATGTTTTGCAACTGGAATGAGAAGAGAGTGTAAGCCTATGTGCCACCCTTCAGTATAATTTTTCAAGTCTACCTAGCTAAATGAAAAATGTAAAATCTAATGAGTAGGGTTTCAGGAATGTCCCAATTTAAAATAAACAAACTGAAAATAAAAACCTTGAAAAGCACATAAAGCAAAATAACTTGCCAATAATGGCTGGTAATTTTAACTCTCATCTTGCTTTCTTTGATAAATTTTATGGAGGTATTTCACCCTAGTGTGTACTGGCAACTGATAAACTTTATAAAAGCAATATATCACATGATGATGCACTTAAAAACTTGGCCTAAACATTGTGAACCAAAGCACATAACAGCCGTCAGAAATCCTGATATTTCTAAAGTGTCAAACACCCTAAAAATAATTTCCTGCTTGCTTGGAAGATTTACCCCAATATAAATTATCAGACAATAAAATAAGCGATCACTGCTGCACTGTTGCCTCTTACTATTATATTTACTAACAGCAGAAAAAAAAAATGTTATACAATCAGGCTTGTCTATTTTTATTGTAAACAGAAAAATTCTATTACTTCAACATGGGAGCAGAAACAGAAAATTGGGCTGATAAATGTCTACCTATATCCATAAATATATTCTATACATTAGTGAAAAGAAAAAAATATACAAGTTGAGGGCAAATAAACAAAACACAATCCTAAACACACTTCCTCACACTTCTGAACCAATATTTCAATTCTAGATATGTTGACTCTTTAAAGCTAGCACCAGAAAGAAAATAACATCTAATTCCAGGCCTAACTGGGCCAATTACAAACAAACAAGACAATGGGATTCCTCACACAAAAGCAAATCAAAGACTGCTGTGGACTTTGAACTTATCACGGGAGTATCCTCACACAAGTATTTCCTGTCCTGACAGAGATTAGTCTTGGTCTCAAGCAGCTGACCCTTATGTTAGCAGAACCCTAAAAGAACCTTTCCTTTCAACCATCTGGTTCTGAGCGGAAATGAATCAATAATTTTAATTTTCATCTACAACAGCCTGATTTTTCAAAAGTCTTACAAGCCAAATTGATGGGAACCACCATCTTTATTCAGTCAAGGCTTGGGTATCTTCATAAATATATATATATATATATATATATATATATATATATATATGTATATATAATATACATGTATATATAATATACATGTATATATAATATACATGTATATATAATATACATGTATATATAATATACATGTATATATAATATACATGTATATATAAAATGTGTATATATAAAATGTGTATATATAATATATATGTAATATATATATATATATATGTATATATATATATATATATGTATATGTATATGTATATGTATATGTATATGTATATGTATATGTATATGTATATGTATATGTATATGTATATGTATATATATATATATGTATATGTATATATATATATATATATATATATATATATATATGTATATGTATATGTATATGTATATGTATATAATTACATGTATATAATTACATATATATATATATATATATATATATATATATATATATGTAATTATATACATGTAATTATATACATATACATATACATATACATATACATATACATATACATATACATATACATATATATATATATATATATATATATATATATATATATTACATATATATTATATATACACATTTTATATATACACATTTTATATATACATATATATTATATATACATGTATATTATATATACATATATATGCATATATGTGTGTGTGTGTATATATGTATATATATATATATATATATATATATATGTATTTACAAAATATATAAATATATATATATACATATGAAAGGAGAAAACACACAAACAAACAAACAAACAAACACACACACACACACACACACACACACACACACACACACACACACACACACACACACACACACACACACACACACACACACACACACACTCACACACTCACTCACTCACTCACACACTCACTCACACACTCACTCACTCACTCACTCACTCACTCACTCACTCACTCACTCACTCACTCACACACTCACACACTCACACACTCACACACTCACACACTCACACACTCACACACTCACACACTCACACACTCTCACACTCACACACTCTCACACTCTCACACTCTCACACTCTCACACTCTCACACTCTCACACTCTCACACTCTCACACTCTCACACTCTCACTCACACTGGAGGCATAGAATAAAAAATAAAGCTCTATACCATTTACATATATAAAAGGTAATTCTTCACAGTACAGTCACACTTGCCAGATATTAAGTCCTGCACTCATCACAAAATTTATTCAACAATCTAAGTTGCTGTGCCTGGGTGTGCCAGGCACAGCACATGGGGAGAGGTGAAAGAGCCTTCTGTATGCATTGCAAGATTTCTCTCCTAGTGGAATAGTATGGGTATCATACTAATTTATATCTATAAAATTTCTGGACATCAAAAAACAATTCAGTACTTCAGTAGCATGAAATTGTGTACATGAATACAATTATGGTTGTTGTGGGAGCTTAGCTAACAAGGATTTAAAAAAAAAAAAATTGAATGTAAAAAGAATAACAGCTAGATCTTTGTGATCAGCGTTCAATGCTTTACAATCTTAACATAATTAAAAAGTCAATAGATTACAAGCCACCATTTGGCATCCCCTGAACAAGATCTGAAACCCAGTATTTGGTAACTCTTCACAATATGGACACACTCGCCAGAGACTAGCCGTATGGTCAATCTTTATGGCATGGACCCACTAAGCTTGGGCAAATTGAAGATGATATTCTTGCAGAGGACAAAAGGTTGCAGTTACTGGCACAAGAAATAATCTGCAGACATGAATAATGCTACAAATATAGGAAAAAGATCCATTCAGTACTCCCAAGTTTCAGCTCTATCTTGCTGTGCATTCCAAGGTGATTTAGACTGTTGAATACAGTTTGTGCAGTGGAACTGGGAGCTACTGGGAGCTACGCCCCTTCATGAATCAAGGTGAAAATAGCCTAAAACAGATTACCTTTATTTGTTGCAACTCGGTGGAATCTACATTCAGAAGTTAATTCTATGGTTAATAACTGTAAACAAATACTGTATCAACAAAACCTGCCAGACAGGTAGACGGAACTAAACAGCTCTGGTGTGATGTGACCACAGCCTTTCTACCTGTGCAGGTAAAGCCCTTTAACAAGATACAGATTTGCACTTCCCTCCTCATTGTTTTTCTGGGTAATTGCATAAAATAAGACTGCAAGTGACTGTGACAGCCACACCTTGAACTCTGGCAAAAGCAAACAAACTAGCTCTACTTTCATTCTGTAAGAAAGACAATTACTAGGTAGGCTCTATCTTGCCAAAGTATACACTGCCATCGTCTAGCACGATCTTGGCCTCGGCAATCATGATCTCACATATGCCACCAGATATCTTTTTTTTTTTTTCCTTTATTTTTG
>NC_061832.1:1535333-1537833 GCF_019202785.1 Penaeus chinensis
GTCTGTGTGTGTGAGTGTGTGTGTGTGTGTGTGTGTGTGTGTGTGTGTGTGTGAGTGTGTGTGTGTGTGTGTGTGTGTGTGTGTGTGTGTGTGTGTGTGTGTGTGTGTGTGTGTGTGTGTGTGTGTGTGTGTGTGTGTGTGTGTGAGTATGTGAGTTAGTGAACGTGTGTGTATGAGTGTGTGTGTGTGTGTGTGTGTGAGTGAGTGAGTGAGTGAGAGATAGAGTTAGGCAGACCCCAAGTAGATTCACTTCGCTTAAGCACCGCTTGTATCTAGGTAAATATCCTACCCTAAAATGTTATATGAAAATGTTAACATATTTAAAGTAATATTTGAGCCAGTCATTGAATTGGTGTTTTCCCGTCCAGTAGCATCGCCCGTTTCAAATCAGAATGAGGAGTCTGTTCTATTAACTGTGGGAGTCGTGGCCCACTTGCCTTCCTACGGTAACTCTTGGCTGCGACGAGTATTTTCAGTCTCACGAATTCCGAAACTCGACGGTATCCTTTTACCCTCTTTACCATTCGTAGGTGGGGGTGTTATAACACATAATATTCGAGAAGCATCAGAGCGATCCTCTGTTTAGGCGATTTGGTTATCATTACTACGCGCTAAAGAAGTTGTTTTACTTTATGTGCAAGGTCACCTTCTACGTCATTATCTTCGGGAAGTGGCGCGAGTTCATGAGTAAACTTTGGACGTGGATAAAGCCCATTGCACCATAAACGTGGTATCCTCCATTATACTACGTGTGATGATCTCCCTAGTTATGGAATATAAACATATCGGAAGTTTATAAATTAAATGAAAACAAAATTCACAGTGCCGCGGCTTTGAGATTTATTATTGCGCAATCTACGTGGTTCCCCACATCATGGTGTTTTATTAGGTGGGCAAGAAACCACTCACTACATAAGACGAGTATATGCTACCATTTGCCAGAGAGCTGGGGAACGTTGTATTTACATCTTGTAGTTTATAAATCATTAAAAAAAAAAATCTAAGTGCCATGGCCTTAAAATTTGTTGTTGGTGTTTTTTTCGGAGGAAAATGTCAATAAAATAGTATTTTTTATATATGCATGTTTTTTTTCAGCGTCGCCAGGATTATATTTTATAACAATCATATAACAATCATTACATTCTATTTTTCACACATAAGAAATAAAGTGTTTTAATACAGCAATTAAACGAATGAATGATTCTATATACACAAATCATATTTACAAATATATACGCAGTAAACGCCTCGGTAACACGAAAAAGATTATTAAGACGTTAAAATAATGATGGATATCATTATAGTATACTAATAAATAAAATGGACAGATAACATGTCTATGTACTTTTGGCTTGCTAACTCCAATTTAATGAAAAATGGTTAATCCTTAATAATAATGATAATAATCTGGATTTGAATTTCCCGCGCATCTCATCCTCCGCCTTGCTTTCCCGCCTTTTCCTCTCGACAACAGCGAAGCCGCAGAACCACATTTCAATACCCCGCGCTGCCAAGCCTAGGCCGTCTTCCCCCCCGTTTTTCTCTCACAAAACACAACCAACATTTAAAAAGGGGAAATTAGATAAAATGAAAAAAAAATGTTTTAAACCAAACAATAGGTAAAGGGAGGAATTAGATCAGATAGAAAAAGGGGTTCCTTAAAATCCCCGATACCAGACAAAAGAAAAAAAAAAAAAAAAAGAGGGTTAAATACGATGAAAGATAATCCTTCATAAAACAATATCACACAAAAGAAAGAATGAGTGAAATTAAATCAGATGAAGAAATACTGCTTTAAAGAATGCAAAAAAGGTGGTGGGCGGATCAAATAACCTTTTAAAAATAATCCTTAAAACACAATACTGAACAAAAGACAAAATAAGGACAGTAGATGAGATAAGCATAATAATAGTGAAAGTAATAATTATAACGATAATAATGATGATGATAATAATTGTAATGATAACAATGGTAATGATCATAATGGTAATAATAACAATAGTAAAAATGATAATAGTAATAGTGCTGATAATAACTATGATATTAAGCATCATTATCATCATTATCATTATTATTAACGATAATAGTAAAGATAATCATGGTATTGATTATGATGATTATGATGATAATAACATTGATAATTGTTAGTAACATCAACATTATTATCATCATCACTATTACTGTTTTCATATCTTTATTATTATATTTGTGTTACTGTCACTATTATCATTCCTATCTTATCTGATATCCCAATCTTTTAATATTAATAAGGATGATGATAATAACAATAATAATGATGATGAGGAGGATTATAACAGTAATCCATTAAATCCCTCCCAAAACCAAACAAATCAGAAGAAAGTAAAATTATAAAAAAAGACGTGTCCCCCTTTACACCCTTAAAACCCTTTAGCCCCTTAAAACCCTTTAGCCCTTTAAACCCTTAAACCCTTTAGCCCTTTAAACCCTTAAACCTTTAGCCCGCGCCCCCTGCCCGAGC
>NC_061832.1:1542833-1545333 GCF_019202785.1 Penaeus chinensis
GTCCTCAATCTTTTTTGATGCAGACAAGATCTCATCATCAGTATATAATCAGCTCTAAATTTTATATATTCAGGTTCAGTAAACCCTTTTACCGTTTTTACCAGGTAATCCCCACGTTTGATATGGCCATCAATGAGATGTTCTTTGAGCGTTATCCAGACACCATCCTTGAACATCAGATTCAGGTTCGGCCTTTCAATGCTGACAAGACCAAGAACATGCGTGCCTTAAATCCAGAAGGTTGGTATTGTGCACACCAAGTGTCAAATTGATACAATTTTTTAGCTTAATTGTTAGAAGTGATTAATCTTCATGATTTTTTCATTTTCCTCCCCATCTGTAGCACAATTTTTGTCTTCCAGATATTGACCAGTTGATCACAATCTCTGGTATGGTCATCCGAACATCCAACATCATGCCAGAGATGCGAGAGGCCTTCTTCCGCTGCCATGTGTGTTCCTTCTCCACCACAGTCGAAATTGACAGAGGCCGCATTGCTGAGCCCACCCTTTGCACCCATTGCAACACCAGCCACTCCTTTACTCTAATTCACAACCGCTCACAGTTCTCTGATAAGCAGATGATCAAGATGCAGGAAAGTCCAGGTCAGTCCTTTGGGTTTTATTGTATTTATTTCTAAAATTAATTTGTTACCCATATTGAACTTTAAGAATTAAAAAGGCTTCTCAAATCCTTAGAACTGATTTAATGATTTTCTGAATGATAAGGTTTCTCTTTTGACAGATGATATGCCCCCTGGTCAGACTCCCCACACTGTGCTTGTGTATGCCCACAATGATCTTGTTGATGGTGTCCAGCCTGGTGACCGTGTGACAGTTACTGGCATCTACAGAGCAACGCCACTAAGGCTGAACCCACGCATGAGAAACCTGAAGAGTGTTTACAAGACACACATTGACGTTGTCCATTTCCGGAAGGTTGATATCAAGAGGCTCCATGGTCAGGAGGATGGGTAAGTTGGGATGAGTTTCACAAGTTTACCTTATTAATATACTTGTGCAAATGCATTGTCAGATTTTTTATATAATGAAAGGTTTTACCTTTACCTTTTTATAAAACTTCACTTATTTGTGTCCTCAGTGAGACTCCACGATTCCCACAAGAACGCATTCAGCTTCTCAAGGAACTTTCTCAGAAACCTGATTGTTATGAGCGTTTAGCCAGAGCCATTGCGCCATCAATCTATGAGAACGAAGATATTAAGAAGGGTATCTTGCTGCAGCTGTTTGGAGGAACACGCAAGGACTTCACCAATGCAGGCCGAGGCCATTTCAGGTGATTATAAGCTGCAGAGGAATTCAGTGAATTGCATTGTATTTGTAGTTTGTAGTCACAAGAAAGTCTAAGAATAGGAACATCCAAAAATAGCTGTCATCAAATCTTATTTCCACATCCACAGATCTGAGGTCAACATTCTCCTTTGTGGAGACCCAGGTACTTCCAAGTCTCAGTTGCTGCAGTATGTGTACAACTTGGTACCAAGGTCACAGTATACAAGTGGAAAGGGTTCCTCGGCTGTTGGTCTGACTGCCTATATTACGAAGGATCCTGAGACACGGCAGCTAGTATTGCAGACTGGTGCTCTTGTTTTGGCTGATAATGGTATCTGCTGTATAGATGAATTCGATAAGATGAATGAATCTACACGGTAAGCATTGTTAAATTTAATGTTTATACTAATTTCTTATTTTATTTATATAACCTATCCAATCCCTTTTACTGTTCACTTTACTGCTTTTACTTCAACTGGCCATAACATTTTTAGAATGCAATTTTAGGCTGTATTTTTGTTCAAAGATTAGATAAAGAACTTGAGTGGAACTGAACATTTAATTGATTGCAGGTCTGTTCTTCATGAGGTAATGGAACAGCAGACTCTCAGCATTGCCAAGGCTGGAATCATTTGTCAGCTCAATGCGAGGACTTCAGTCCTGGCAGCTGCTAACCCAGTGGAGTCACAGTGGAACAAGAACAAAACAATTATAGAAAACATTCAGCTCCCTCACACACTGATGTCACGTTTTGACCTCATTTTCTTGATGTTGGATCCTCATGATGAGCTGTACGATCGCCGTCTGGCACGCCATTTAGTCTCCCTTTACTATCGTTCAGAAGCTGCTAATGACGAGGAGAATTTAGACATGAGCATTCTCCGTGACTATCTTGCCTATGCACGAGAATACATCCATCCCAAGCTTTCGGATGACGCTTCTCAGCGACTGATCTCTGCCTACGTTGACATGCGCAAAGTTGGAAGTGGCCGTGGACAAGTCACTGCTTATCCCCGTCAGCTGGAGTCCCTGATTCGATTGGCCGAGGCACACTCCAAAGTCCGTCTAGCCCACACGGTGGAGGTTTCTGATGTGGAAGAAGCTTGGAGGTAAGATTATATATTCTAACATATGGCATTTGGTTAACCCATATTTAACCCCATAGAGTTTTCAATTAATTTTTTAAAGACATTGGACATGTATTAAAA
>NC_061832.1:1552833-1565333 GCF_019202785.1 Penaeus chinensis
GGTTCCATATGATTATCATATTAAGTGAAAAGAGTCTGTAAGTGATGACGAGGGAACTAACAGTGATCCATCTTTTTCAGGAGCATGAAAAAATATTATTTTACCATCCAAGTTCCACCGAGATAGACATACAAGTTCGGCATGTTGGGCTGGCAGAAGCTATTACCAGATATTCAAGGTATTTTGTCTTAATTATAAAAACAATTTATGCTATTTACTGATTAGATTTTATATATCTACTTCCTTCTTCATTTTTAAATACCTTTGTCCAGCCATAAATCTCTATATACATTACCAAAAGATGAGAGCAATGGCATAATGGGGGGGGGGGGGGGGGCAGTAATGATAAGTTTGCATTTTGTTAACATCTTGTGGGAGAACATCTGTTGGGTTGATACACTGACATCATCTCTACTGTACAGATGGGTTCCTGAAACTATTTCAAAAGCCAGAGTAAAACGGGACAAACCAAACACTAGTATTATGTAACAAAACATAGAGAATTAAAGTTAGCAAAGAGAGGAAACTATTATAATAACTAAACCTTTAAGGCTTATCATCAGAGTTATTCCTGACATTTTAGACCAAGTATTTAGTAAACTAGAGAGGGTATGTAACTGCAAGTAAGTGTGACTTGCAATAGGAACTAACAAGTATGGGTTGCCTTGCCCTATACCAAGATCAATGAAGGAAAAACTAGTATGTGCAAGTTTGTAAATTGGTAAATAAAGAAGAGAGTATTCAGTCTCATAGCTCTTCAGTGTATGTATAAGGATTACATAAGATGGAAAAGGTAAAGAAAATTTGCTTGGTTGATTAATGCCTAGTCTTGCGCAGTTTTATGATGCCAGATGTAATGGGTAAGAAAGTTCCATTGTGAAATAGTTATAGATATTTCCTTTCATTTATATTCTTACAAAAAAAAAATAACCAAGCAATTTAATTTCAGACAGAGAGACTAGATATTATGCCTTTTAACCCAGAGACTGAAAGTGGTAACAACACCCCCTGAGCTTCTTATTAGAAAGCATCCATTGTAGTTGTTTTGACTTTTTTTTACATCAGTTGTCACATACTTTCTCTTGCAGTACATTCAAGAAAGATGGTGACTGCGAGGCTGTGCACACACAGAAGACTCGGCAAGCCTTTTACCAGCCAGAACCCAACATCTGGATGGTTTTGGTATGTTATATATATGTGTGTGAGTGTATGTGTGTGTGTTCATCCCCTGCTACATAAACCAGACTTTGATAACCATCAGTTATCTAAACATTTACATTTTTCGACTTCTTCAGACAGTCTCGGTGGGCTGGATCACAAAGAAGCGAGACACAGGGCCAGTGCGGGAATACCAGAGCGAGGGCGTTCAAGACGTGGTCCTGCGGGCACGTCTAGTCAACATGTACCGTGCCTTCACGCTTCAGCATGCATCCTTCACCAGGGTCCATACAACTTCAGGGTTACAGGCACTGAAGTCCACAATAAACAGTTTCTTTAGCAGTGTATGTATATTTTCTGGTGTTTTATATTGCATTATTTTTTATGAGTAGAAGTATTTGATGATAATATGATGATTATTAACCCAATCAGCATGGATTTCAAGAATGCATACCATGCCCACCATAATATAAGTTCATCTATTGTCTTTGTACATAGATGGCTCTACAAGTGTTTAGTCACCAAGGAGTCAGTTATTAGTCCTACCCATCTCACCTGTTTACCCTTTTCCTTGTTTTCTGGAAAGCTTAATTTTATTATTTTATTGTCTTTAATGTTATTAATATACTATTAACAATTTAATAATCATAATATCAATAAAAATAATAACAGTATCAACAATAAGAGTATTAGAAAGAAAAACACATTTTCCCACAGATTCAAGGAATGGGGGACTCTAGGGTCTACTGATAGAAATCCTTGGTGGCTGAGCATATGTGGAACCTTCTGTATGTAACAAAATTCACAAAAAACTACACACACACACACACACACACACACACACACACACACACACACACACACACACACACACACACACACACACACACACACACACACACACACACACACGAGGCAAATGTTTAAGGAAGAATTTTATTTTTAATTTCTCATTTTCAGTACCTCTCCTCGGTGGAAGTCAGTGGAGGGGACATCCTTTCCGTGTGGTCGGGAGTATCGTTCCTTCCCCTTGACAGACAGACATTCCTGAGGATCCACTGCTGCCTCTCACTCCTGCAGGGATCCTTCCCCAGCATCAGCCACACAGCTTTCTTTTACAATAATCATGTTGTCTGGTGTGTTCTGGGGAGAAGTGTTACCAGTTGGCACCTTGTAGTGTTTTGATCAGATGATCAAGTTATTTT
The DNA here is from genome assembly GCF_019202785.1 of Penaeus chinensis. Classification (NCBI taxonomy): domain Eukaryota; kingdom Metazoa; phylum Arthropoda; class Malacostraca; order Decapoda; family Penaeidae; genus Penaeus; species Penaeus chinensis. The sequence goes on from NC_061832.1 coordinate 1,555,197, forward strand.
CATTTTTATTGTATTTGTTATTATTAAGATTCTTTGGACTTTGAGTTCCTTCTTCTTACCAAGAAGTGTGGATGTTTGTATAGAGACCTCAAGGTTAACTGATATAATTTGTGATATATACGCATGACACGGCCAACTTTTTTTTTTTTTTTTTTTTCCTCATATTTCTCCTCTCCTTCTGGCCCTTCTTCATATCCTTCTCTATCCTCTTCTCTTGTTTGCATTCTTCTTCTTTTCCTACTTCTCATTTTTCTCCTTTTCTTTCTCCTCCTTCTTCTTCTCCTTCTTATCTCATCCTTAGCCTTCTGCCTGTCCTTCTTTTTGTAATTATTCAGACTAATAATGAACTGCCATCTCAGGTGTGGTCTGGGGATGGAGGACCTGCGATCTCTCTCCCAGTACCTGAACAATCAGCTGCTGCCCGGGTGTCTGAGTAGCAGCTCGGCAGGCCATCCCTCCAAAGCTTCCAGCTATCTCTCCAGGTACAGGGATCCAGGCTGCAGGTACTTGTAGTGTGTTGTGCATGTTGGTGGGAAGGCTTCCGGCAAGATGGCACTTGTGGAAAGACAGGAGCACGGGATTCATTGTTTTCTCTTTTTTCATTTTTCATTATTAGCATTATCAATTTTTTTGAAGGCAATGTGAATCGAATTGCAGCATTTCAAATTTATCAAGAATATCAAGTAAGTTTTTAAGGTTGTAGAATTAAAGGAGCAATGCTGCATGTGTGTGTTGTGGATCATTTAACCTGTTGTCTTCAGTAACAGTTGTAGGCTACAACTGTTACCAAAGGACACTAGATTTAAAGTTTGATTTTATTTAAGTGTAAACATTCAGTTTTATGAATTACTAGGCAGTAATGGGTGCATTTGTGTATGTGCGCACTGCACATGGGCACATTTTAAAGATATAAATTTTGGTTTGTGTTTCACAAGATTATTCTTTTCACAATATAATGGTCAGTTTATCATTCTTATATGTATGTGGTGAACTGAAATCATACTGATTTTTCCATTACAAACATCTTCTGTAATCTTAGGGATATGTAAGATGCCATCCTTGAAATATGTTCACCACCACTGCCACTTATATAGTTATTTGTCTAGTGCACAGTATTATTTATGTCATTGTGATTTTTTTGTGTGTTGTCTTAATATATTGCTCATGAACACATAATTTGTAATATCTGGCCTTAATACTCTGGTAGTTTTACAAATGAAGATGTTTGTTATGATAGTATTGTCATAACTATGAAATAAAGTTATCTTTCATGATTTGAGGCATATAAGATATGTCATTCTTTTGTGAATTACTTTACCACACTAGTGAGTTTGTTTGTGTGTGTGCTCATGCATGGTGGTTAAAATTGTAGATACTGCTATATCTTGTGGCTATTCTGTAGATATTTGGTATTTGGTATTTAGTATATAGAGTATTGAAGATTAATTTTTCATTTGCATTTTGCTTTAAAAATTTTTAAAGTGAATCTTGGGTTTTCGTTCAGGAATTTTCATGTTTTATGATGAGTCAGAGTATATGTGTACTTAAGATATAAATTACAGGACAAAAAGTTATAGATACTGAAAATGATTTGTGTTCAGTGGCTCGGACAGAATATCAAGTAGGAGTTCTACAATTATTTATGAAACTAACGTACAGACGCATGATTTTCAATAGCCTGATCACTAACAAACTTATCTTAATAGTGCATGATTGTGATATTAACTATGCATTATGATATCATCAGTAACATTTTTCCCTGTTCAGTCACACTCTAATTAGCACACTATATACATTTTAAAGAATATGCTGTTCTGCTGCCAAAGGGCGATGCGGAACGTTCTTGTGGCAAAGAAGCTTAATTGCTGAACAGGACTTCTTTAGTTCTTTTGGATACACAGGGTTCCACTTTTCATATTGCTTTCCTTATTAATCTTATTCTTATTCTCATTTTGTTTTCTTTCTTCTGCTATAAATTACAGTCTTTGAAAAAAATGAAATCAGAAATTGAACTTATAACTGTATTATCATATTTACTTGTTTACTTGTTTGTGAAATATGTCTTCAAAAGATAGTAAATCAAAGCATAATTATATGATAGATGATACTGATGTAAAGTGAATAGATGTTGGCATGATTTATTTGTTGGCTGTTTAGTAATTATAAACTCATTTTGTGTACATTACTTGTTTTTTCTTTTTCTTTCTTTTCTTCCTCCTCACAAAATTTTGCCCAACTTAAACTTTATTGTAATAATTTTTCTTTCATAATTTAAATTATATACTTAAAAGTCATTTATCAACCAGCTTCTTTGATATTATTTAGATCTTGTGGTTTAAGGCATCATACATTATATTTCCCCAGTTGTCATTCTTCAGAGTCTTGCACTAAATTTATAAGTGAAGTAAAGAGAATGAAATTTAAAATGATTTTATTTCTTGCTTTGGTGTCTTAGGTTTGTTGGCATTGGTGTAACTCCTAGCATCCAGATCCACGCACACAACGAGAGTGGAGACCTCAAGCCATATCATTTGTTAGTATACACCCTTGCGGGAGCTACCGTCTGCCTCACTTTACCAGGTATCTTCATGTCTCGAAGTTTTTAAATTATTTTAGTTATCATTTCTGTCAGTGTTGTTATTATCATATGAATTATGTTTTTGGTTATTGTTAATATTATTTATGGTCTTTATAAAGGAAAACACTTCATTGGGAAGATAGTTTAAATGGGAGTTATGTGATGTCAAACTTGTTGTGTGGCTGATTTTTTATATATCACATAGTCACAGGACTTAACCCCTCAATGGCGGTATCAGAAATCTCTCGGTGTCACTGACTCCAGTGACTTCTGGCAACCGTCCTGCCATTTGGCCCTGGAGTTTAGCAGAACTTCCTGCTCAACTTGCTCTAGCTATAGCCATACTCATGATGATGAGTCAGTTTATCATGATGGCTATGCTATAGGTATGGCCCAGCTGGAAGAGGTTAAGTCCCATTTCTAGTAACTAGTATCAAAACAAAGCTTAACCCCTAGGTAAATAATTCATATTTTTCATAGTCTTTGGTGATGGAAGTATGTCTATTAATGGAGGTTTCTTCACAAAATAGATATTGTGCACCAGCACTGCAGAACAAACATTTGTGTAGATTTATAGAAAAATATATGACTTATTCTATTCTCTAGATTATTTTATCTGGCGATTGTAGGGTAGACAATGGTGTTTTACTTCTCCAAACTTATTGTGAATTCTTTCCACTCCATACAGATAACGAGAAATTAACGCCGTCGTTATATGAAAAGATCGACAGAGTTTTAGAAGCCAAAGTTTCACAGTTAGCTAGTGATATCGGGGAACAAATCAACAAAAAATCCAGCAGTGGGACCAGCTCAGACAGCGGAGGCAGCAGCTCCTTCCGCTACGTCTATCACAATCACATGAATCTTGCAACAAAAACCACAGTCCACGGTGCCAGCCTGTCGGTGCCTGTGGAGGTTATGCGGACGATAGCTGACATGCACACAGACATAAAAAAGTAAGTAGAAGATAATGTCCGAGATTGTAAATGGATGATGCTGACATTCAAAATAAAAAGATTCATTTTGTGACCTGGTCTGATTCTGAACTGAGGAGGCAGTCACAAAAGCAGACAAAATAATCCAGTTATTTCTATCAATCTCCCGTTTTCTTTTCTAAGGCTTTTTATTTTTTGGTAAAGTGGAATTTTCCAGTTTCCTTCCTTTTATCTTTGTTTCCCATTAGAGGGTTAAAATGGCTTCCACATCCACCTGCTCCTTTTCCCAGTGCCAGGAGAAGGACCCCTTTTTTTCTTTTTTCTTTCTATCCTTCTTTTTTCTCCTTTTTCTTTTATTCTTTTTTTTTTCTATCCTTTTTTCTCCTTTTTCTATTATTCTTTTTCCTTTTTTTCTTTCTTATTCTTTCTTTCTTTCTTTCTTTCTTTCTCTCTTTTATTTATTTATTTATTTATTTATTTATTCATTCATTTATTTATTTATTTCTATCTTTCCTTCTCTCTTTCTTTCTTTCTTTTTCTTTTTACCTCTCTTTCACTTCCAGAATAACGGTCCCTATTGATTTTACAGAGACAGTCCCCTTATTTTTGCTTCCATCTTGTGTATTGTTGCCTTTTAATTTCACTTTTATGTTCTTGTTAAATGAGTGGATCATATGTAGGGATAGATTACGTGGTAAGTGTTTGCTATTATTATCGTTATTGTTATTGTTGTTATTGTTATTGCTATTATTATTATTATTATTATTATTATTATTATTATTATTATTATTATTAGTATCATTATTGTTGTTATTATTATTATTATTATTATTATTATTATTATTATTATTATTATTATTATTATTGTTGTTGTTGTTATTATTGCTATTGTTATTTTTTATTATTATTATTGTTATTGCTATTATTATTATTATTTTATTTTATATTTTTATTGTTATTGTTATTGCTATTGCTATTGCTATTATTATTATTATTTTTTTTTTATCATTATCATTATCATCATCATTATCATCATCATTATCATCATCATTATCATCATCATTATTATTATCATTATCATCATCATTATCATTATCATTATCATCATCATCATCATCATCATTATTATTGTTATTATTATTATTATTATAATTATTATTGTTGTTTTGTTGTTATTGTAATTATTGTTGTTTTGTTGTTATTGTAATTATTGTTGTTCTTTTTATTATTATTATTATTATTATCATTACTATTACTATTATTATTATCATCATCATCATCATTATAAGTTCTTACTGATATCATCCTAATCCATACAACAGTTGTAACAATTGACTGTTACCCAGGGTAAGTAATTACCATTTCTCTAATACAATTTTTTTTGTCTTGCTTATTTGTCTTTATTATACATCATTATCATAAACATGGCAGAAAACGCCAGAAGTCGTTTACCTTAAATTTTTTCCATATCTTTGTGTGATCAGATTAAAGTCTTGTTTTCTCTCCTGGCCTGAATTCTCCTGAAGTTCTATTGATGTCCTCTTAACAAAATGGTGTTTTTCTGAACTATGTATGGAAGCTTTTCATTTTGGAAGACACATTTCCCACATCTTTCCTTTGTCTTACAGCTGATTCTGTTTTTTCATTTATACACCTATATTTTTCATTATAGGTGTAATAGTGGAGAGTTGGTGGTAAAAACCTCCCAAGATCACTGGGTGGTCGGTCGATGTGGAGACGGACGGGAATTTTATGTTGTCGTGAGTCACAAAAATGCCAACTTAGTGGAAGTCACAGGTAATGTGAAAATGTAGCCGGTTTGAATAAGTTTTCATCTTTCTTTCTTTCTTTTGGAAAGTGTATGTAGGGGGGGAGGGGTTGTTTTATTAATTTTATTTTTGTACTGTGTACTTCATATGTTTGTGTACAACATGCGTATTTTCGTAAATGTTATTCCACTGTGAATTGATCTTTAATCCAATCAACCTTATTACCAGGTTTAGCCATCATGCACTCTATTAGTTATGAATTGCTAATATCTTTATGTTAGCTATATTCTTGAGAATAATCACTCTTATCCAGAAAACAGTTGGTCCACAAATTTAATGAATTATTTTTGGGGTTTCAGATGAAGTGAACAGGATGTGCTCGTCTCACTTCAGCAACATCTTCATGGTTGAATGATACTGAATCCAGATTACGTTTGTTGTCGGTTCCTGAGACTTTGGACCTCAGACTTCAAGGGCCTTCTGATTCCTTGATCATATTGATCACTGGTCACGCTGATTGCAAGTCGCTTAGTCAAGAGTCCTCACAGTTGCCAAAGTTTACTGTTTACTGCAGTTATTCCTGGAAGATAACTGGACATTGGCATTTAGATCTATGATTACTATGAAATAGTAAGTCTTTTTTGTACATTATTCTCAAGGTCAGGCAGTAATGGAGTTGTTGGGGTTAAAACAGTTGATTCATATGAGAATGCGAGTTCTTTATTCAGTAACAAGGCAATGAAAATGAGAGTACGTATTTATTGATTAGAAATTAGTAATATTGATGTATTTAATCTTGTTAGTTTACTTCCCCTCTGATAGATATGATAATCAAAAAGGAAAAAAGGGATAAAATGCCAGATTTTTGAAGTAAAATCAGGTTACCACACTAATCAGAGATTTATGTTATTGTAATTTGTACAATAGAATATGGTTATTATATTTTTTGTGGTATGCCTTTTTGCTCTTTTATTTGAGTTTTCACTCATCCTGAGTACAGATATGTGATTTTAAGTTATGCAAGAATTTATTCACATTATGGTAGTGTAAAGTGATGTAACATTATTGATTTTTTTTTTTTTTTTTATGTATTGGTTGACAACTTTTCAGTGGCTGAAAAATATCTTTAAAAGTATGTTTGATAATAGTAATAATAAAGAATGTTAGATAATAACCAAGAAAACACTAGTTTTGTGGTCATATCTATGCATCATAGTTTTATTACAAAATTTTCCAGTAAGTACAGTATTAAAAAAATGTTTGTTATCTTGGCAGCTGCCAAACTGTAAATAATAGCAAGTCCGTATAAATAGACAGGAACCACTTTCAGGTATGGACTTGCGAGGGCACAGATATACGCCTCCTCCTGTTGTAGATACCTAAGACTTATTTTCAATGGTAAACACAAACCAAGCCAAACAGTGAACAAACACACACTCCACATGCACATCCACCCACCCACCAGCCTGCCCATACAGTAAAATGTACAAAGATTGGTGTACATATATGTAAAACTGCGTCTGGTCTTGGTACTGGTGATTTATACAAGTGCAAGAATTTTTAAAATGTTTTGTTTGAATATGCTGTGATTTTACAACTTTAATGTATAGGATAAAAATAAAAAGTAATGAAACTTTGTTAGTAATAATTTAAATCCAAACTCTTTGGTCGCTGTGTTGAACGAGTGGAGGAAGATGAGTGGAATATTTAAGACCATGTTAGTTTATACAAATGAAATTGTTATTCCATTGTCTACAATATCTCCAAGAGGCACAAGAGACAATGAGATGGTTTAGTTATTCATAGCTCAGAAAAGACCATTTGGACGTGTTCAGTATGGCAGCAGTGGCGTGATGCTCTGTGTGATGTAATATATAGTGTAAAGGATTTTTTTTTTTTTTTTAATGATAATGATAGTATGGAATAACTGCGTAAAATGTTTGTTTTGTGCATTTTAAAAGGTTTTTTTTTTTTTTTTTTTACCAGATAAACACTTGGCTTTCAACCTTATGAATACCATGAAGTCATTTGTTCTCTTGATTTATATAAGATGATGGTGGAACCTTTGAATATCTGGTTGTAGAAATTAAATTATGTAAGTTATCTATTCATATAGATTCACATTATATAAATGAGGTATAATGTCAATTCTTCCTTCTGTTAGCAGACCTCTCCCTTTACTTGGCAAATAGGAAAGGGACTTTGCTCAGTTTGTTGCTAAGCTAGGAATGTGCACCTGCCAATGAAATATTATGAGGCCAGCACCCTCTGCAGTTTAAAAACGGAGACGCCTGCATCCTTTACCACATATAAACAGGTAGGTCAGTGCATTCAAGAGAAATACAGGAAAAATTATACAAAAGCTAGTACTATTCACCACTAGAGATCAGCATCGACCCATTCCAAGACTTGCTCCTCCATAAGCATACAGCTTCCTGATGTCCAAGTAGATGCCTTACTCTTCACTATCACTGGAGCTCCCTATTTTCTTTTTCGTGGGCCTTGACTGGTCTTGATATTCTCAGTTGTCTTCAAGAGGGATTCTTCTAGGACATCCCTCTCTAATATCCGGGTGTCAGCAAGCTCACCATGACTCACTTGAAAAATGGACAAGAAAAAGTAAAGGATGGCATCACCTCTAGTATTATAAGAAGATCCGGTAGCAGTATGATCAGTATGGGTGGCTACACTCATTACTGGTTGGGTCCAACGATGGTCACCATCTTCAGGGAGTAGCCATACGTGTCTCCAGCAGACTTCAACCCTTGGTAGTAGAGGCCACCCTTGTTCGATGAGTGTATAATGAATGGCATTGAGACTGAAGCTTACATTTGGCTTCATGTCTGTTATTGCTCTTACTGATGTTTGTAAACTTGATGTAAAATTGATGTTTTACAGATAGCTGTCTTCGGTGAGATATTTGCATTGTTCTGGGTGGCTTCAATGACGTATCTGGCTGCGATTGAGCTGGCTATGATGTCTGTCAGTCCTCATGGCTCAGGAGCTGGTGTCAGTGGTAAATATAGCCTTCTTCTCTGGGACTGAGAGTTCCTAGAAACAGGTTTTCTGGTTCTTGATACTTGCACTCATACACGCATTGTTGGATAACAATGTAGGTAATGTGGCCAAGGAGATTGACCACATCCTCATTACCACTCACTGGAGGATCCAGATCCACAAAATTTTGTCTTGCAGGAAACACTGGAAGCCACAAATGTTTGTTACATGGCTTGATTGACAGAGGATCGTAACCCCTGTTTACAGGACCCAGTCACTGCTGAGAATGGTCAAGGAACCCTTTATCAGGAATCTTGCAGAGGAGGCCAAAGTCCATTTCTTAGTAAATGACATTTGTCCTGCCTACCAAGCCCTGAGAAAGCTGAACTCCAGGCCCTCCTCACAGGCGACTGCAGTTTGCTCAGTAAGTGGCCAGAATGTCTTGGATCCTGTTGGAGTTCGGGAGCGCTGGGCTGAGTACCTCAAGCAGTTGTACCAGGTTGATCCACCAACAGTTAACTTGAATGTGGGTAATGTCGTGATTCCTTTGCCGGACCCACCCATCAGTGGGATCCACCCTCCCTAACTGAAGTTGGGGAGGTGATCTCCAAGCTGAAGAGTGTTAAAGCAGCGGGTATCTGCGGCATCCCAGCTGAAATGTTAAAGGCTAGTGGTGAAACTATGGCAAGGGGCTTGCATGCTGTCTTGGCTGCCATCTGGCAGACTGGTACCATTCCCCCTGACCTGCTGAGGTGTTGTGGTCATCCCTCTCTGGAAGGGAAAAGGGGATCGGTGGGACTGCAGCAATCACCGAGGCATTGCACTGCTCAGTATACCAGGTTAGGTTCTTGCTTTCATCCTTCCTGAGACATCAGACACCACTTGCTGAGGCACCAGAGGCTGCTTACAGCTTACATTGACCTCAAGAAGGCGTTTGATACCGTGCATCACGAATCAATCTGGGAGATCCTGAGACTAAGAGCAATTCCAACAATGATTGTTGGATTAATAGCAAGCTTGTATATAGTACTGAAAGCGCTGTAAAGTGTGGTGGGGGCCTGTTGAGCTTCTTCCCTGTTAGTTCAGGAGTGAGGCAAGGCGGTGTTCTAGCACCAACATTTTTTCAACACTTGCCTGAACTGGATAAGGGGCAGAGATAATGTCCAAAGTCACTGTGAAGCAACTCTGGACAATATCAAGGTTACCAACTTCGACTTTGCTGACAGTGTTCCTATTTTATCTGAGTCTTTGCAAACCCTAATGGTGGCTCTTGATGCATTTATCAATGAAGCAAATTATCTGCAGTTAATTCTGCGCTTAGAGAGAGAGAGAGATATGGTGTGTGTGTCTGTGGCATAATGATATCGGTCAGACATAGAGAGGAGCCACATAAAAAGGCAAAACGTACAACAAGGCCACACCAAGCAGTAAAATGAATGCATTCGCCTCGGACAATAAGCCTCGTCGGTCCGTGAACAAGCAGGGCAGAATCCCGATGCCAAGCTCCGATGCCTCTTGCTACGGTCGCATCGTGGCTTCTTATCCTGGATTTTGGATTTTTGCGGGTGATTCGCGCTTTGTATTGTGCTATCACGCGACAGCCATTTCCTGGCAGCTGCTGACTGTGAAAAGAGAGAGCGACGGAAGTGAAGGTTGGCCTGATTATGGCTTTTGCCTTATGTGGAAGAGGAAGCTGAAAGTAGAACGCAAACCTCTTTGCCTTTCGAAACGTATTTCTTGATTTTCAGTATTAATTCAAGATGCTGGTACAGGAATTACATATGGGCCCTGTCCGAATGTGAACGTTTATTTTGTCACTTGTGATAAATGTTACACTATCCTGAGTTTCCTAAATCTG
>NC_061832.1:1582833-1592833 GCF_019202785.1 Penaeus chinensis
CACCATCATCTTTGCTATTGTTGCCATTATAATCTCTTTTACAAAAATCAAAATATTATAATACTACAATTTCTGCAGTTGGTTGTGCATTTTCTCCTTCTTTTGATTCAGGGTAAAATATTTTCTCTTTTAGTATGTATTTCACCATTAAGAAACTAAAGGTTTGATTTGTTCCGTTGTTAACAGGACAGGAGATGAGATAAAAGTACCAGTATGACCTGATGTGACTTGGATTTCCTGGAATGTCTTTGGATTGTGTATTGTAATTGAGCTCAAGGACAGTCTGACTCAAGCCAGAAGTTGTACTAGTTTCATCTTCTTCCTTGCCATAGACTGGTTTCAGATTGCGTATGGAAGTATTTACTTGCAAGCTTTTAATACAGAGAGCAAACCAATCAAATCAGTTTTGAAATACTTCACAGATATGTTGTATGATTTTCATAATCTGTTTACTTAATTGTTGTATCAGTTGGATGTAAAGTTTTTTATCAGTTTTCCAAAATGTATTGCAGTCCCATTATGCAAGAACTTCATAGAACATAAATTGATAGAGAAAAAGATATATAAATAATGTAAACAAGAGAACATGAATGGCATGTTCATATTTCACGAAGGCTTTATAAATCCATACATCGTACAGAACCAGATGAAGGCATGTTGATGCCTTTGTGCAGCCCAGGATTGGTGCTTCCCTCGCATTCCTCTTTGGTTCAGATAACTTCAAGGTCAGATAATCTCACATACGACATTTCATAATTTTATACAACCGTAACCTCTTGTAAATGAGTGATTTCTTCTGATAAATGATTTTTTATTCTTGACCACTTGAACTTACCTGGCTAATGTGAAAAATAAACTATATGAGGAATTACAAGTTACAGAACCGGCTTTGTTTGCACTCGAGTGTGGCAGTGAGAGTTAGACATGACAGCTTGTGGGAAAATCCATGGTGCCCCCTCCCTTGGTACCCCGTGCATGTGCATATTTTGCTTAATCTAAGCCTGACCTTTTGGAATTGATTTTTCAAAGATGGAGGTTGATTTTAGACTAAAAGGAAAAGGTGCACTACAAGAAGCTTGTAAGTTCGTCAGAAAAAACAAAGAATTTAGAAAATGTCAACATAAATGTGGCTAGATTTTGTTATGGGTTTTGAATGTGAAAGAATAAATGTTGGTGATACTGTTAAATGTAGGTCTCACTGCCAGTTTGCTGATGAAAGTCTTTATGGTAAAAGGTCTCGACATTCAGATGCCTTTATTCAAAGCTCTCTTGAACAAAAGCTAGGGTGTTACAAAGTGAAGTGATAGCAGTCATATATCTTTCACGAGTGTGCCCTCTTGAATGACTGCCCACTTCACGAGTTATTTCCATTGGCACATTTGTCTTGTGATAAAAAAGAAATAAGGTAACGGCAAGCAGGAATGTCTCTTTTAGTGACCAACAGTTTCTTTACTGTTGGTACTAAGGTTTCAAAAGTTTATGACAGTGATTTATTATTATTATTACATTATTATTATATTATTATTATTATTATTATTATTATTATTATTATTATTATTATATTATTATTATTATTATTATATTGTTATTATTATATTGTTATTATTATATTATTATTATATTATTATTATTATTATTATTATTATTATATTATTTTTATTATTATATTATTATTATTATTATATTATTATTATTATTATTATTATTATATTAGTATATTAGTATATTATTATAATATTGTTTTATTATATTATATTATTATTATTATTATTATTATTATATTGTTATTATTATATTGTTATTATTATATTGTTATTATTATATTGTTATTATTATATTATTATTATTATTATTATTATTATTATTATTATATTATTTTTATTATTATATTATTATTATTATATTATTATTATTATTATTATTATATTAGTATATTAGTATATTATTATAATATTGTTTTATTATATTATATTATTATTATTATTAATATTATTATTATTATTATTATTATTATTACTACTACTTAATCTGTTTAACTTTTTTTAGGAATCTTAAAGTAAATGTATGATGTAGGGTAATTGGTGATACTGCACTTGATTGATATTGTAAGATGCAAAGTATTTAATGGTTGTACTTGGATGTAGAGATTATCATATATGATTTAGTTTCCAGATTCTAGCTCTCTGCACTTGTCTCTGTTCTGCTCACTTTGGGAATGACAAAAAGTTCTTCTAGTGTTTTCTTTCTCCTTTTTTTTTTTTTTTTTGTTTCTTGTGTACTGTTTACCAACTCTCTTTTAAGTTCTCTCTCGCACAATTTCACAATAAGTACAGTGTTCTTGAGATTATTCACATATGGTATTAATGACTTTGCTTTAGAGTTTTGGATGCTTACTTTCCACCCTTAGGACCAAGGAGAATCTCACATGGTGCTGCGTTGTGTAGTGGGGTCAGGTGGAGCTGTGCTTTTTGTCTTTTTCATTATTTGGGGTTGTTATTTTCTTATTCATCACTGTTTGTATTACTACTATTTTTAATATTATTATTATTGTCATTATCGTTATTGTTGTCTTTATTATTATTATTATTATTATTATTATTATTATTAATATTATTATTATCATTATTATTACTATCATCAATATTATTATTATCATTATTGTTATTATTTACTATTAGTACTGTTTATTAATTATTGTTTGTTATTATACATTTATTATCAATCATTATTATTAACTATTATTCTTGTTATTAGTTGGTAATATTATTTCCTTTTTTTTATGCTTTGTGTTACAGTTACTAATTGTAATGCTCATTGTAATTTTTCCTTTCCTTTTCCCTTCCAAACTAAGGAAGAGCTTTGACTTGAAAATTGCATGAGTTGTCTTTTATTTAAAGAAGATTTCTTTTTTTGCATGTTTAATTATTTTTTTATACTTTGAGTGGGGTCTGTTTTTTAGCATTCTTATATAAGTGACATCAATTGCACAGGTGTGCAGGTGCCATTCAAGGTGCAAGTTGTAAGAATGGCTCCTAGATGGTTTGAGGGAAAGAAATGGAAATTATTGTGCAATACTATGATCAAAGGCAGTTACTGTAACACATTGCAACAGAGACTACCCACTACATAAGTTGATTTTGAATAAAGAACAAAATCATATTTTGTTTGATTTTCCTGGAAAATGGAAGTCCTTTGTAATATTTATGCTGAGTGAGTTTAGGGCCCTTTTACATGAAAACCACTGCAGAAATGTATAAATGTTTTAGATTCTCATCACTTCCAGATTTTCTTCTGATATCACTACCCCCTTTAGGAGACAGACTAGGGCCCTATTTTAGGGATCGCCCCTTCCTTGGGCCTCAGCTCTTGGCTCAGCAATTGGGCATGGCCTTTTCTTCCCCCCTCTTCTTTTCCTTCTCCTCTCCAACCCCTTCTTCTGAGTACTCTTTTTAGCCCAGCTAGGTGGGATAAATTTTTTTGATTCCCTCAACAGCCCCTCACACTGACAATTCCATCCTCTTCCAACAAGTAGGCAAAATTTTCTTTGCATTCATTCTGAGACACAAGTTCATGCATTATCTACCCTGTTACCCTGCCCACGCTTCACTGCAGCCCATACCTCTGCTTTCCCTTGCCTATCCTCTCTTCCACAACTCCCTACCTGTCAGACATCCTTATGGAATCCCACACTTTCTGCTTTGACAACTTGTTCTTCCTCGGATGAATATATATCCTTTGCTTGATCTAATCCCCCTTGCTTAATCCTGCCTTAACCCATTCACTCATCCTCTCCATATTTACCCATCTTTATGCTGTTGTATTAATGTTGACATATAGCACCTAATCATTAACTTGCCCCCTCTCTATCCTCTCCGATACTATCCCTTTCCTGTAGTGCTACATGACCTTTGATGTCTAGCACATTATTTTTCTTTACCCCCCCCCCCCCCACACACACACAATTCCTTGCCCGTTGTTGTTGTGGGAGGCTCAGGAGAAGAGGACTGAGGGGATCTAATTTTGCGTGGCCTTTTTCCCTCCCCCTTTTTCGGTACCGCATTATTTCCAACCCCTTCTACTATCCACTTTCTAAGCTGGGAGAGCCGTGCTTGAAAGGATGAAAGGCTAAATTTGTGATAGTCCTGAACAGCCTGAGGAAGCCATGGGCACGGTATTCTCCTGTTTTAGTTGTCTAGCTCTTACCCCTCACGGGGACCCTGAGGGGTGGACTGTTTCTCTCAACATACTCAAGGCTTACCATGGCCTGTTAGGGGCAATGAGGCTTGCCCTTCATCAAATCGCTCCACCGACTCGAACCCTCCCGGTTCCCCGACTCCAGGCTCTCCTTTGACCACGACACTGACCACTGCTACTACGACCCCATCCTCAATGCCTACTATTACATCATCCATCCGGGTCAACACTCAACCTCCAGGAGGCCTTCCTCCTCTCCCAACACCTACTTCATCTCCACTCCCACAAGGTTGTTCATCAACTATCCATCCCCTACTTTTATCAGACATCCTTACAGAATCTCACACTTTCTGCTTTGACAACCTGTTTTCCTTCCTCAAACGCATATGTATCCTTCACTTGATCTAATCCTTTACATTACCTCATCCGACCCTAACCCATTCACTTACCAATCCTTTAACCCAGCTTTAACAACTAATCACTAACCCAAACACCCTTCACTAACATTAACTATAGTGCTACATGACTTTAGATGTCTAGCACATTTATTTTGCCTTTAACCATTAACCATTACAGCCCTATTGTCCATATCTCTGCAATACCTCTCTCAACACGACTCCCTCTTCCACACTCCCTATTCCTTTTACCTACTCCCACCTCTGCAAACATCTTAAATACTCTACCGATTTTTCGTGATCCCCCCCCCCCCCCAGCCCCTTACTCTAACAAGACTCTCCATTTCCAGCAATGTCTCCAAAAAATTAGGCAAAGTTTCCTCCCGCAGCCGGGTCAGCCCCGATTGTTCCCGTCTCGTCAGTTACATCCAAAACACAAAATAAAGCATTATCAACCTTGATAGACTTCACTGGCAACCCCATTCCTGCCCAACCTCACCCCACCCTCAATACTTGTACCGGAACTGTCTCTATCTCCTCAACAATCTGCTCTGTCTACGACGAAAGATTGGTCAGATTGTGGAGGGGACTTACTCGCCTGCCTCATGGACTATGATGCAGTATCAGTACAATGCTATACCATTCACCCGAGAGGCCGTGATAAGTCCCCCACCAATATTGCCAAGAGGACTTTCCGCAGACATGACCTCCCCTTTAATGTTTGCATTGGCGGAGAGTCCCTCCTTGCCCGACCATATCGACCTCCCCCCGTCAGAGTCAGAATTGTTGGCGTCTAAGCCACCCTGCCAAACACTGCCGTTCTCTTTGTGCCCAACCTGGTCATAATCGATCAAACTGCTCTGCACAATCACGCACATGTGCCAATTATGGCGGCTCCCATAATTTTATTTTATAGGGGCTGCCTACCTACAAGTCTGAAGTGGCAACTCTCAGATTCAGACGTGGGCCTCGCTCTACGCAAAGCCAGACAGAAGCACGTCGGTTAGGTTTCTCTTTCACTTCCTACTTCAATACTCGCTCTCCCCCCCCCCCCCCCATTCCTCCCAAGATGTTTTTACATCTCCTCCAGCATCTCTTCCTCATCCCGCCTGCGCCCCCTCCCTCTCCCAGTCGAAACATTTTGCCATTCTAAATCCCGACACCCCAGTCTTTACTATTCCACACGCTCCAATCACTACCTCCCCGGTGAATAACCCTCTTCCTCCTCACCCATCTCATCGCACAAGACAAGCTAAGCGCTCCATCCCATCTTCTACCCCATCCTCTCCATCACCCCCTCAAACATTTGTCCCCTCTTCTCCCCCCATAAGAAAACCTTTGTTTCTTAGACCTCCCCAACCGACTCCACTGCAGAAATTCTCGAAGACATTCAAACCTATTTAATCATGACCTAAGATAACATGCCTACACCTCAACCGTCCTCCAATCTCTCCACTCCCAATCCTTCTACACTCAAAGTAACATCCATCCTCCTCCTACTCATGTTCCCAACACATCTCTTTCCCCCCTGCTTCAGCCGCATCACCCTCCCCACCCTCCTAAGATACTATCCCTCCCGCTTCCCCCTGGATGTGACCCTTTGTCCCAGCAACCCCCTAGATTCTCTCCCTCCAGTCATTCTCACTGAATCTGCGATCTAATTGCCCTTATACACTTTTTCTCTTTGCTAATCCCCACCTTACTCTACGAACGTTCTTGCTTTATCAATTTTGATCTTCTTTGATCCCTTGTTAATCTCTACCTTCCTGAAATGCTATACGACTTCTGACGTCCAGCACAGATAATTATCAACTAACCCCCTCTTTATCTTTTTCTCTATTACACCTTTCTATAGTGCTATATGATGTCTAGCACATCCAATTTGCTTTGTAACCATTAACCATTGCACCGCTGCCCTCAGTGTCCAACCAGGCCATGACCGTTCAAACTAACTTTCGCAGTCAAACACGTGTTAACTGTGGTGGCTCCCGTAATATTTCATAGGGGCTGCCCTACCTACAAGTCCGAGTCTGAGGCAACAGTCGTTAGATTCAGACTTGATAAAACTTTACGCGAATCCAGGCAGGTAGCACGCCGCTTCCTTCTCTGCCCTCCTTCCTCGTAAAAATACATTACGACTTTTGACGCGTAGCACATGGAATACTTGCCTATTAACCCCCTCTTGATCCTTTTCGCTACTGTACTTCCCTATGGTGCAACACGACCTTTGATGTCTAGCACATTTATTTGCTTTTAAACCATTAACCAGTAACTATTACCCCGACATCGTAGACATGGATAAAGAACATCACTCAAAGGTTGGTTAAAAATCGCCAGTATTTCTTGAATAATTTATTTGTTCTCCTCTACATTTTACAAATGTTTTGGGATATAATGCCAAAATATCAGAGGTTTCTAGACCAACTCTAGCTTTTCATGTAACAAGTGTTGACAGCTAATGTAGACACCTGGGTTAATATATTTGGAAATAAAATAAATAAATACCTTAAATATTTGTAGGTTAAGGTATTAGTAAACAAAACAAACATACAAACCATATAAAACGTCACCTAAAATACAGATGTAAGTTCTTTGCAAATTATTCTTTGAAACAGGAAAACGGACAGAACAAGATTTCCATCCATCCAGGTGTACCATTTCCCTGTACAGAGATGCGTGATTGTACCTGTACTACGATTCGCTGAAATTAATACCTGTTGCTAGCACAATAAAATCTTGCGAGTGATAATCGACGCAACTCTAAACCAACTTTCGAATTTCATTCTCTCGAAGGACAGAGTCTTGTGCGGCGTCTTCCGGTTTTGTGTCCTGCTCTGCGGTGTCCGTGTCGGGCAGGGCGCTCTCGGACACGCGCCTGGGCATGGGGAAAGACAAAGGGAAAAGGGCCATTACGCATTGAAGAAAAGGTTTCGAATCGAATCGCCGTGAGCCGAACTGAATGGCAAAACTCTTTACTATGTTAAGAACATGACAGCAAATATGTGTGTGTATATATATATATATATATATATATATATATATATATATATATATATACATACATACACACAAAACTTTACTGAAAGATGAAACAACAGTTTCGAAATGCTCTTTATGAGTCTTTAGTATTGATTTAATGTGTGCATTAGTATAGAGATTTCTTACTGGACAACAAAATACAGTTTGCACAAACCTTATGCTGTGGGCTACGGCAGAGTCAATTTTCTCCATGTTGGTGAAAATGGATCCCACAATCCGTGTGAAGGAGGTGGCAAGACGCTCGCCTGTGTGGCAGAATGGGGAAAATGTCACATGGGAGGAGGCAAGTGTAATTCCTTCGTCATATTAAACAGTCTCGAAAGTTAGGCTGATAGGTAGATAGATAAAGAGATGGGTAGATTGGTGAGTGGATAGATGGATGGACAGATAGATGGACAGACAGATAGAGAGACAAAAACAGACAGTTAGATATGAAAAGACAGACATAAGTAGATATAGAAATGATGGATATATCATAGCACATATATATGTCAACATACACATACACACACGTGCGTTTTTTACGAACCGAGTTTCTGGAAGCTCGACACGACCTGCGACGTATTGAAAGCGTCGACGACCTTGTCCACGGTCGTCATGGTCATGTTCTGGGTGTCCTTGACCTTCCTCTTCACGCCCTTCACGACGATCACCACCTACACGCCAAAAGCAGATGTGATTTCAAGGGAAAAAGGAAAAGGAAATTGAATAATTCGAGACCGAATGTCGGGACTGAAACAAATAAATTCTAAAACTGGTCTAAAAAAAAAAAAATGCTCACATGTTAAACAAGCTTTGAAGATAATATGTGCTCCAGAAACCGTTTTTGAAAAAGGTCCCTCCAGAAAATGAATTATATGTAGCAAGTCTGATTCTGGAAAGGCTATTAAAAAGACCTATTCACAAATATCAAACATTTCAACAACTGTTCTGAAAAAAAGTTTTCTTCAAACAATGAAACAAGTTAAGAACTCTATGCCCCTGGCAACAAAAATCGTTCCCCTTTTCCAATAAATGAGCATCAGTGTGGGCGTGAACACCCACCCGCTCATTGCCGCTTTCGACGGCGTCGCCCACGCGCTGAGAGACGCGGTCGATGGTCTTCGGAAGGTCCTGCACCGTGTCCACCACGAAGTCGCCGACGTCCTCCACCACGTCGCCGAAGAGCAGCGCCACCTGGGAGGCCGCCTCGTCGATGGCCGCCACGGTCTTCGAGTTGATGACTCTGCCAGGTCACTCGGGTTAAAGAACAGCTCGGCAGTTGATTGTTGACCGAGTGAAATGTTGCGCCTGGCAACTCACGGGGTCAATATACATTTCATTATTCAATGGTGTTTGTAATATATTCAATTCAATTTTAATCTAAGTGAACTAGAGGGAATTATATACAGCGAGATGGCATTTGGTTAATTAACGGCGTTTGTCGTATATTCAGTCAGTTTGTTTTATTTAAGTCAATAGAATATCATATTTATCTAGACGGTCTCCGAAAACAAAGACTATGTAAGTATTTTCCTATGCCCCTATGGGATTAATTCTGTCTGTGCAAGGTGGAGAGTGATGATCAACAAATTATTATTTATTTTACTAAGGGATCATATAGTTACTTCAATATGAACAGACACAGACCACTACATCTTCATAGCGTGAGTGTTTACTGTCACACCCTTCTGGCTGCACGTGATAACTACTTAAGGAGATGATATAAAACTTCAGGGACGCTACAAGCTTCCGCATACACGTACTCTACACGTACACTAAAATATACTAAGATTTTTTTTAAATCCACGATGAAATATGTTTATTAACACAAATTCTATATATCAATTTGTGTCACTACTTACAAGAATAACATTTGGAATAACTTTTTTTCTGAACAAAGCGATCAAGCAAGTCAACAGCGCCGCATAAGACGACATTTCCCTGCGATGTTCGCCGTAACTCGAGCGTGGTTGCGCTGGCTGGTTCCTCCGAAGCTGTTCGCGCGACCGCTGTCATTCGGGCGCTTCCCACAGACCGTAGTTATTTTCGCCAGGCCACTCAGGGAAGTGAAATGCAGGTCGGAAATAAGTTTATCTCCCGGACACAAAAAAATAGCTTATGTTTGCATTTCTACACCGATAACCTTTCATTGTGAGTGCGTTATCTTTATCATATTTTCTAAATTCATATTACTTTCTTTAGCGTATATATACATTACATATATTACTTTTAGTAGATGTAGCGTATAATTTGACCTACATTGTATTATTTTTAAGATTAGCATTGAGTCCTCCTATATGCTTCTATCTCTGCAAGAACTCCACTAATATTTAATCAATGCCTTCAAATGTCTTTCAATTGCAAAAGATAATTACTTACTCAGAAGCAGC
>NC_061832.1:1602833-1612833 GCF_019202785.1 Penaeus chinensis
AATAATAATAATAATAATAACAATAACTGAGATTATAATAATAGTAATAACTGAGATTATAATAATAATAATGATGATAATAACAGTAACGATAATAATAATAATAATAATAATAATGATAATAATAACAATAATTATGAAAGTAATAGTAATAATAATGGCAGTAATAATAATAATAGCAATAGTAATAATATATGATAACAATGATTATAATAATAGTAATGATAGCAATAGTGATAATGATGATAATAATAATAATAACAATAATAACAATAATGAAAATAGATATAATAATGGTTAAAACAAAATAACACTACGTATGATAATAATAATAAGAATAACTGTTTAATGTTCAATTTATGTAACTTCGTTTGTAGAGAAAAAGATGGAAACTGGGGTTCTAGAGTCGATATACGCATATAAGTAGAAATATAAATAAATAAAAAATACGAAGGTCCATATGTGCATGTTAATATTGAAGAGAGAGAGAGAGAAAAAAAAAAAAAAAAAGCACACGAAAAGAAAAAAAAAATAAGTACATACAAAATATATAGAAAAAAAAACTAAAAAAAAAAAGTCATTTGTGCATGTTAGTATTGAAGGGATATATAAAGAAAACTACATAAATGAAGCATCTTAAATCCATATTTACCTTGAATTATATTAAAATTTAGACGAACTTTTCCTCACCAAAGTTCGCAAAAGGATCGCCGGTTATTGACCTTCGTGCAAAAACCTCCTGATGAAAAAAATTGAAAAGAAAAGAAAATCTGAACTCATCTCTGGCAGCTGGAAAAAAGAGTAAAAGAAGATGAAAAAAAAAAAAAAAAAAGTTTTTTTTTAGATTTTTCCATCTTACTTTTCTGTTTTTTGAGTTAATCTTAATTTTTTTTTTTAGTTAATCTTATTTTTTTTTTAGTTAATCATTATGTTTTGTGTTTCTTTATCTCTTCGTTTATTCCCGTGTGCTTTCTTTCTGCTTTTTCCTCAGAAACAAAAAAAGCGAAAATTTTTTTTGTTTGCCTCACCTGCTTTTTCTCCCGAACATAATCAATGGTCATCTTTTTTTCTTTTTTATTTAACCCCGAATTTTTAGACAGTGAGCTGTAGTCAGGAAATTCCACCTTAGTTAAAGTCGCCTCGAATAACACTTCTACATCTTTACAACTTCAGAAACACTAGTTAAACTTTTAATCACCTACAGCTGTAAGTCCGAATGGTTTAAGAATCAACACGACACTGAAGGTCTTTTCTGAAAGATTCTCCAAATTCAAGATTTCAAAAACAGTACAATTATTATTACAATTATTACAATGGCAATAACGGTAAAAAAATAATAATTACAAATAGATTAATAGATAAATACGCAGATTAAACAAATCTGTCGGCATAAACAGCCAATAAATACCCTTTTTCCTTCACGCGTCATCCCTCGCCACCGCTCGCCGCAGGGGACTCTCCGCCATGAGGGTTGCCAGTTTTTCTTGTGCCGAAAAACGAAGACACAGAAAAAGTGGTTCTGTTGGATTCCCTGCGATAAATCAAATAAAAAAAGTGAATATGTTATTATACATTAGTACTAGGGGATATAACGGTAATGAAGATCATAACACCAATGACAGTAATGATAAAGATGGAAGAAACACTATTTGTAAGAAAGGAACTTAAAATGATGATAATAACGATAATAATGATGATAAATAATAATAAAAGAAATAAAGAAAATAATAATGATAATAATCACCATCATCATCATAATGATAATGCTGTCAACGATGATGATAATGATGAAGATGATAAAATACAATAAAAATAATAACAATAATTACTACTACTGTTACTAATTATAAAGATGATACTCTATGATAATGCTAATAATAATAATAATCAAACAACAATCAATCGTATGCCATTTTCTATTTATCAAGTTTGAATTACAAAAGTCCTTCCTTACATCTTACACCCAACTCGATAATGATGGCACCGATATTTACGCAAAAATCGTTACCATTATTTTTACCGAAGAAGAAGAAGAAGAAAAAGAAATTAAGAACAAGGAAATATACGAATTTGCCAATAACCGTTTTCGGCGATTTGCCTCTCCAGTGTGCCGTTAGAAATAATATAGTGAAAAGGCCTTCAAGTATAGTGTATAGTGTGTTTTCTTGTTCTCCCTTCGTTTTGTTTACAACTTGTTCAGCGCGAATCCCAAACATGCGTCTGTATTTTCTGAATTTCTTTGCATAACCGATCTCTCTAGAGGTGGAGAGAAGAGAAATGGAGAGATAGAAAAGATGCAGAATATAAATTGAATAAAGAGAGGAAAGCTATGGAATAGAAATATAATAAAGACAATATATGTAAAATAGAAATAGAGGGACAGAACAGAAATGGAGAGGGAAGGTATTATCCACTCTCCTTTTGATTTTTTCTCATCATTAGAAAGAACACGGAAGTGCTGTGGTTTAATTGTCTTAGAAATAGTAGTAGGTGTAGAGTATATTCATCCCATCTGTTTGCTTGTCTATCTGTTTATATCTTTATTTCCTCCCTTCTCTCCCTTCGTTTCTCTCTCCCTCTCTCTGTCTGTCTGTCTCCTTTCTCCCCCCCCCCCCTATCTCTCTCAATCTATCTATCTCCTTGTCTCCTCCCTATCTCTCTCTATCTATCTCTTTCTTTCACCTTTCTCCCACTTCTCTATCTATCTCCTTCTCTCCTCCCTATCTCTCTCTATCTATCTCTTTCTCTCCCCCTCTCTCCCTCCTCCCTCTCTATCTATCTATCTATCTCCTTCTCCCCCCCTATCTCTCTCTATCCATCTCTTTCTCTCCCCCTTTCTCTATCTATCTCCTCTCCCCTCTCTCTCTTTCACATGTTTTTTATGTACTGCCATTGTTTTCCACAGTACAGTCTTGTGTGAGACGGAGAAGAGTGAGTGCAAACCCAAGGACAGCAGCTACTGAAGATGATGATGATAATGATGATGATGATCACTATTCTTGCTATCAAACACCAGCAGGGTTTGAAGTAGTCTCGTAGTCCCTCGCAAAAAGTAACCCATGTGAAGGACGAACAATCCTATGTTATCTCTGGACGTAGACGCGGAACTTGGCGAATACATTCACCAAAAAGAAAAAAAAAAATCACGCTACATTATATCTTCAACGGGATTACGTAGATGATGATACGATGTAGAAGTGTTGACGACATTCCCGGTTTTGTGGAATTATTTTTTTCTCTGTTGTACCTTTTCTATATTTGCCACTGAGTGTTGCGCTCGTCGCATACGTCATTTAAACGCGGCCTGTTACTAAACTAATGTAGTTTACTTTGTAATGACAAAACATCATGCGTTTGTAGTCCCTCCGGTGTTTTTTCCCGTAAATTTTGTGTTCTTGCTATTGTTCATTTGTGCATCTAAGTCAAGATCTAATAAAATCACACATGGGCTTCGAACCGTATACCGTTTTTATTTATCAGCAAAATATGAGTAAGTGTAAAATATAGCAGTAGGCGTATTAGGGATTAGGTGACACGGGCATAGGTGTATATAAGTAAGAATATTTATCTTTTTTAGATTCGCCTCGTCACCTTAATCTCAATCATCAGTCCCAGCGGCCAGGGCGTCGAGAGCAGCAAGGCAACCCCCCCCCCCCCCCCGGCCAGATCCCAGCCGTCCCCAGGAACCTCGTCTGGAACATCCTCCGCCTCAGCCTCGTCCTCATCTCCTGCCTCGGGAGATGGTCCTTCGGGGTCCGAATTGCAGTGCCTTCGCCGGCGGCATCAGCAGTCGGCCCCGCCCCTCCCGCCGCCCCCCCTCCCGCGCCCCACTCCGCCCGCCTGACCCACCGGACCAGAATTGCACATGTGCGCCGCCACGAGGGACACGGGCCGCGCCCTGGACACAGCCGGCGGCCCCTAGGACAAGGGGCATCGTGGTGGCAGCTTCTGTTTAGTAGATGGAATAAAATAGATTTAATTAGACTTGATCACTATTCATCTGCTGGACACTCCCAAGGTTCAGCACTGCATGACGAAGTTTCACTTGATACTGACCCTGAATTAGAAAATCTTCCGAAGTGGATTCAGTGCCTCAGAAAACTCCTTTAAAATTCGCAAGGTGCATCTTTGAGGCGAATGGCTTAAGAATTGAAATTCAAGAGCATGTCTCTCGGCGACCATTTTCGGAGTCATGCAAGGTGCCAGAATTACTCCACCTTGCCATGTGGGAAATTAATCAGGGGTACAAATGAACGAAGACGTGCCTGGAAAGAACATTTCTATATTACTGAATCTGTAGAACTATCGTTTCGACCGATGTGAAGGAGCGGTTATGGGTTATGGTAGTGGTTATGTTTTTTTTTTTCTAGGCACACAGTATACTGAACAGGTTCAAGAAGTGTTATGGAACATCACTATTTTTTCAACTGAATATCCGCTGTCTCTGAATACCATTGCGAAAGAAAGTCTTTCTTATCATCCTTATTATCAGTAAGATTATCATTACCATTATCTTCATTCAATATTGAATTCCTGCACACACACACACACACACACACACACACACACACACACACACACACACACACACACACACACACACACACACACACATACACACACACACACACACACACACACACACATGAATGTCTTCTGAACAGATGACTCGCCTCATGGAAATAAAAAAACAATTCATCATTCTTATCTTGATTAGATAACACACAGATAGAGAGATTAGATGCTATTTCGACGTCCAGGAGCAATTATTATACCAAACACGTGTTAGTTTGTCGCATCAAGTATGTAAACGAATAGTGTATATGCAGATCAGAGATTTCGAAAATCAAACACATATAACATTCTGGAAAAGAGCGCAGATGTAAACGTGACATGGTATCAATCTCAGGACCTTAAAGACGGTTAAAAACTGTTGAATTTGTGGCCCTTATTGTGTGACGGAATTCTCTACTAGAGTTGATACATTCCCAGGAACGTTTAAAGGAAGTGGAAAGTCCTAATATAAAGCACCAGTGAATGAGACAGAAATGTATCTAAAAAATGAAGAGTGAGAAATAAGCGTGCACTCTATCAGAAGAGACATGCATGTAAGACTTACACCTCTCAAAAGAAGCGGTTTGGTGTATATATATTTTTTATCATATTGGTAAAAATGCGCGGCGTTGGTGCAATAAGTAATATGGTAATTGTTGTGAGTCTGGTCACACTTTTGGTAGGCATATTATGGGTGCTGGAACTGTACGTCCTCCCTTGGTGAAAATAAGGCTTCAGAGAAAACGTCTTGATTACAGGGGTAACTGTGACTATTCGGTAAAACCCTTTAAACAATTATATTCTCGTCAACAGGACATTATCACCAGAACTCATTAATCAACAGATTATATTACTTTGGAAATCCACCATGAAAATTCCTAATAACGATTTGCTAAACCTAATAAGTGTGTTGGTGGTGATTGTGGCCGTTTTATATGCCCTGGAGGCCTTGATTTTGCCATGGTGAGGCGCGCGAGAGAGAGCGTCGCAGGGAGAAACGATGGCCGGTATATTTCCGACGAGTAAAGCCAACAGAGAGGGGAAAATGGTGAGTTGAAGCTATGTACCTTTGTGGTAAAGTCAGTTGAATATATTCTTTCGTCTAGGGGTTTATGTACGGAGTATAAGTGTATATGCGATTGTCTCCCTCTCTTCTCTCATATAATCTCATCTCTGTCTCTGTCTCTCCCTCGCTCTCTCTCTCTCTCTCTCTCTCTCTCTCTCTCTCTCTCTCTCTCTCTCTCTCTCTCTCTCTCTCGCTCGCTCTCTCTTTCCCTCTCCCCCCCCCCCTCTCTCTCTCTCTCTATATATATATATATATATATATATACATATATATACACACACACTCATGTATGTGTGTGTGTGTGTGTGTGTGTGTGTGTGTGTGTGTGTGTGTGTGTGTGTGTGTGTGTGTGTATAATCAGTCTACAAAGATCAACTTGCAGCAGTCCGCATATCCGATGGTGTCCGAGGTGTCCGACAAGTTTGTGTGATGTCGCCTGACTCCTTCAATTTATATTCTGAAATTACCCTGCAGGAGACCGAAGATCGTCAGGAGGGACTCGTTGTCAGTGGTTGCAAGATCAACAACCTTCGGTATGCAGATGATACATTTCTCTATTTCTCTTCATCTGTAAATGACCTCCAAAAGCCAAAAGCTTTTTGTTTCTGCTGTGGAAGCCAGCGAACACCTTGGCCTCCATGTCAATAGCATGAACACAAAATGCATGGTGGTTTCGAAGTCGGAGGTCCCACCGACTTAGCCCCTGAAACAAGGAGAAATAGAAATCTAGTACGTCTCCTCCTTCAAGTATTTAGGAGCTCTTGCCCCCTCAGATGCTCGTTGCAAGAAGGAAATCAGACGCAGAATCGGACTACCATAAGATGCATTTTCCAAACATCCTAGCAGACCGGAAGCTCTCAATGCAAATAAAAATCAGACTCGTTAAAACCTCCGTATGGTCGACCCTCCCGTAAGGGCGCGAGTCCTGGACATGGGCGGGTGAAACTCGGCGCAATATAGAAGCCGCAGAAATGTGGTTCTACCGCAGGACGTTACGCACACCTTAACATGACCGAGTATTCTGAGGATCTCCAGTGAGGATTTCCTCAGAAGAGTCGGACAGGGACGCGAGCTTCGAGAATTGATCCGAGCGCGACAACTCAAATTCCTCGGACAGGCAATTCGTAAAGACACATTAGAAAACCTTCGCCTAAACGGTAAAACAGAAGGCAAGCAATCTCAAGGTAGACCGAGAAAAACAACCCTTGGCAATTTCAATATACAAACACTTCGATGCCTCTGGGATAGAGCCCGACAAATGAAACATGGCGCCAAGAAGTTCGTCAAACACCGCATCGGTGATGGTACAGTAAGAAAAAGAATATATATATATATATATATATATATATTATATATGTATATATATGATGCGTATGTGTGTGTGTGTGTGTGTATGTGTGTGTATGTGTGTTTATGTGTGTGTATGTGTGTGTATGTGTGTGTGTGTGTGTGTGTGTGTGTGTGTGTGTGTGTGTGTGTGTGTGTGTGTGTGTGTGTGTGTGTGTGTGTGTGTGTGTGTGCGTTTGTGTGTGTTTGTATAATATATATATATATAGATAGATAGATAGATAGATAGATAGAGAGAGAGATAGATTTATATATATATTTATATATGTATATATATATATATTATACATTCTTACTGTATATATGCGCTGGTATGTGTGTTACCGAGCCTTGCACTACAGTAGCTGAGAAGCACTGTGAGCAAATTCCTCTTACAGACCTCACGCAGGCCAGCAGCCAACATTACCAGTCTGGAGAAGACAAGGTAACCGGAGACGTAAGGCAGGACGAGTTCCAATCCCGAAGGTGTTCCCAATCGGAGTTAATCCTACAGAGAACTTGACCTTCGGAATGTTCGACAGCTGTTTATAACCGATCAAACAGAAAGCGTGGAGGAAGAAAAAGCACTTGGGGAATGGAAGATACAAATGAAATTATATGTTTTACTCGAGCGATGTGGTTTCATACCGTCATGGTGGAAAGGACCGTAAATTCATGACAAATTGGGATTTTTTTTTTTGAGATGCCGGGTAGTAGGTAAGGAACAGCACCGAACTTTCATATGACGTAAACACATTCACCAGCGTCAGAGGCAATCAGACGGAGATCTTCCGACATTCGATACGTAATCATGACAAGGTCCGAAGACATGGAAACAACAGATAAAAAGTCTAAGGGATTCCAAGGCCACTGTTGGTAAAATCACGCAAGGAGACGTGACTAATTACACACACGCGCGTCCTCTGATACACAAAATCTCCATAACATTACAAAGCTCAATGTCCCAATTAGTAAAATACCACAGGGTCGATCCATTCTACCATGGAAAAATCCAACGTGCACCTTACATGTCTACCACCAAAAACAGTGTACATAACTGCGTGTTAACACAAATTGCGTTGACAACAATAAAGGAACACACACAATCTATGGGCGATTATGTATACGAGTGTTACGTTGACGGATCCGTACAGTCTGGATACAAAGCTGGTTGTGCTTGCGCTGTATACAAGAAATGGCTCACTACAATATCAAGTTAATATGAGAGTGTAAAATTGGGACAGCACTACACAAGCGGAGTTGGGAGGTATACTCCTTGCAACGGAATTCTTAATGTCTCGGGGCTCTGGAGTAGTTTTCTGCGACTCTCAAAGTGCCCTTCGGACACTAACTTCTTTCAAAGCAGGTGGCGATGAGGAAACAGAGCTGTGTTAAGCGTAACGTAACTTATGCAATAAAGCGCAATTTCAACATTCAATTTGTATGGATACCATCTCATGTTGGCATACGCACGCACGACCACGTACACAAATTGGCGAAGGAAGCCTGCAGCAAAGATACTGTGAACCTAGATCTTGGGATGCCTCTTGCTAGGGTTGCACATATATTGAGTTGACAAACACTCAAAGGCCTAAAAGCTGTACCATAAGGCACTACGATCAGTACAGAGATAGCAAGCCTCCTATGGGTGGCACCGAAGTCAAACCAGACAATGTGACGTGGTTGTCAGAATACGTTTGGGTTACAGAATGTACTGCCAACTGCACAGTGTAAGAAGTGCAGATGAAACTAGATGTACACTGTGTAACGAAGAAAGTAAGCGAACGCTTGAGCACCATATCTCGGAATGACATGTGATACAGCCTTAAAGAACAAGAACAAAAAAAAAAAAAAAAAAAAAAAAAAACAGTATTATGTAAACTGTCCGAGGTTTCCACTCATTTAAATCATAGTATCTCATAAATAAATACTTTCCAGAGATCATGAGCTAACCTCTTGTTCTTTTTTATTTATATTCTCTGGGGAATAGATTGCTTCAAGGGAAAAATAGACAATTCAATACCTTCTTCAATATATATATATTTTCATATATATTCACACAACACAGGTCGTATCTACACATCAAAAATAAAGAAAATCTTGTAAGCACTATTCCAGCCTGGGTCAAGTGGTCCGGGGTCATACGGCACAGGATTCTGCGGACAGGGATATTACAGTCAGATATTACAGTATGTACTCAAAAGTATGCAGCCACGATATACTGCCACGGTATGCAGCCACGGTATGCTATGCAGCCAGGTAATACGGCCTGAGATTCGTCCACTTTATATCTAAATTAAGGAGGCTGAAAGCGAGAACCATTTGAAATAAGTCACTTGTATTATGACTAAATCACTTCAGTTTCATTTGTTACGTCAGTTGATTTCCACTTACAATTTTCGCAATTAAAAAGATATATATCGGTGTGGAGTTCGGAGCCAAGTGGCTGACCATATAACGGCGACCACCGACCGTGGCTTTCTTCATGTTCGAAGCAAGGGGAATGGGTCGTCCGGGTAAACCAAATGGTTCGCTGACGCACACAAGCACGCACGCACTCTCACACTTCGCACACAAGACAAAATAAAGGAAACCATCACCAAACCCTGTACATCAACTCACGGGCAAAAACATATCAAAGTCGTATTTTTTGTATTATTTTACCATGTAAAATTACAGAAGTTACAGAATACTGCACTATGTCAAATATATGTAAAACTGTAATCAAGATTGCCCACGCCTGAGCAGATAGCCGGGGAGGTAAATAAACTTACTTAACTCAACTTAACTGTGCGTAAGAAATGAAGGTCGCTCTGTTTGGTAATATTTTCGAAAAGTGTAAGAGAAAAGACCTTAGAAGTAGAAGAATTCGGTTTAATCTTTAAAAAGACTCTTGACCACTCAACAAACAGCGGCATTCAGAAGCTACGACTGAGGATTAAATCGATTAAAATTCAGACGATAGGAAAGAAACAAAAAAGTTCGCTCAATCCCCGAGATGCAAAGAGAATCGCTCGCTTGGAACGTCACAAGCCAGGAGAGAAGTGCGGAAAA
>NC_061832.1:1626763-1634263 GCF_019202785.1 Penaeus chinensis
CCTGCTTTGTTTCGGGGGTTTTCTTTCTTTTTCTCTTTTTTTTTTTTTTTTTTTTTTTTTTTTTTCTTTTTCTTTCTCTCTCTCTCTCTCTCTCTCTCTCTCTCTCTCTCTCTCTCTCTCTCTCTCTCTCTCTCTCTCTCTCTCTCTCTCTCTCTCTCTCTCTATCTCTCCCCTCTCCCTGTCTTCTCCCCTCCCCTTCCCCTTCTTTCCCTTCTCTCCCCTCCCTTCCCCCTTCTTTCCCTCCCCTCCCCTCTCCCCTCCCCCCTCCCCCTTCCCACCCCTCCCTCTCCCAGTACCCGAGTGTCACTGAAGCGGTAACCTCGTGACCTAAGAAGCCCGCCCGTCCTTCAGAGCGGTCAAGCTGTCTTCCAGATTGCGTCTTCAATCCCCTGTTTCCGAAACCCTGTGGCTTCCTCTCCTTGCCGGGAAAAAGGCATAAGAAAATAAACCGTTTCAAGGTAGGCTAGCAGTCTCGGGGCTTCCGGCTGAGGTTTCAGAGGGAGCTGAGCGATCGGAAACCCCAGATATAGAGGCTGAACGGCAGCTTTGTGGAGCGATCTGTGTCGGGATGTTATCTGACAAAGTACTGCGGTCGAGTGCTTGCGCCTTCGCTCGCAAGGGTCGGGCGGAGGTGGGCGTGGGCGCTCGCTCTCTCTCTCTCTCTCTCTCTCTCTCTCTCTCTCTCTCTCTCTCTCTCTCTCTCTCTCTCTCTCTCTCTCTCTCTCTCTCCCTCTCCCTCCCCCCCTCCCTCCCCCCCTCCCTCCCTGTTCCTCTCCCTGTCCCTCCCCCTCCCCCTCCCCCTCCCCCTCCCCTTCTCCCTCCCCTTCTCTCCCTCCCCCTCTCCCTCCCCCTCTCCCTCCCCCTCTCCCTCCCCCTCTCCCTCCCCTTCTCTCCCTCCCCTTCTCTCCCTCCCTCCCTCTCTACCCTCTCTCCTCTCCCCCCCTCCCTCTCTACCCTCTCTCCTCTCCCCCCCCTCCCTCCTCTCCCTCCCTCCCTCGCTCTCCCCTTCCTGCTCCCTTCCTTCCTCCCCCCATCCCTCTTCCCTTCGATCCTCAATCCTTCTCTCTCCTCAGCAGCCGAAGGCCTCTCGCGTGTGAGGAATGGCTAAAGGCAGTGAGAGAGCAGGGGGATGCGCTGAACATGGCAAGAGTGAATGCTGAATACAGTAAGAGTGAAGGGAGGCAGGAGACTGAAACCCGGGTGGAGAGAGAGAGAAAGAAAGAAGGAAGGAAGGAAGGAAGGAAAGAGAGAGGGAGAGAGAGAGAGAAAGAAACAAGGAAAGAAGGAAAGAGAGAGGGAGAGAGAGAGAAAGAAAGAAACAAGGAAAGAGAGAGAAAGAAAGAAAGAAGGAAAGAGAGAGGGAGAGAGAAACCTCTCCCTCCGTCAGCATGCGAGCCTCGTACACATACGCCGTCATGCGGTCGGTGGTGTCAGCAACATACTGCCATGTGGTGTGTGTGTGTGTGTAGGGGTGTGGGGGGGGGGTATTTCCACGTGAGATAAATGACTAATTACGAGGGAGGGAAGGCGCCATATTACTTTTGTGAGGAGTTAAAATAGTTTAGTTTGCGAGCAGCACACGCCTTCCTCCCCGTATAGCAATATGGCGTCTAATAATTGCTTTAATGACCTGATGATGATATTTATTTTTTCGGGTAATTTGCACATTCTGTTCCCCTTCTAGCGTTGGTCTCACTTTACGTTGAGTAATGAGGGTCATTAGCACATAGAATGTGGCGGTGATAAATGGTGTCAAGCTGGGGGGGGGGGGGTTAATAGAGGATGAAATTCTCAAAAAAAGTGAATAGATAAGAATGAAAAGGGAAACGAAAAAAAAAAATAAGAAGAAAAAGAAGATAGAAAGTAGAACGGGAAAGAAAGTAAAGAATAAGGTGAAAAACGAGAAAAAAATAAAAAAGAAGGAAGATAGTAAATACAGAGACAGAAAATGAAGAACAAGGTGAAAAGCGAGAAAAGAGTAAGAGAAAGGGAAGATATAGCAAACAAGAGAGGGAAAGAAAATAAGACATCAAAGGGAAAGATACGGGAGGAAAATAAAAGGAAAGAACGGTAAATAGAGAGAGAAGCTAAATCAAAGAACAGGGGAAACCAGAGAGAGAAAAGAAGGAAATGTTTGTTTACCGCATGCCAGGGAAGCCAGCCTCCTGCTCTCCGCCGCGCCATATTTATAGGACCCTCGTCGCGCTCCTACAAATATCTCGGCGCTCGGGGTGGCAACGTGCTTGATTTTTTTGACAGAAATAAATGTATATATAGAACAGTTAAAACAAACACACACACACACATTTTTTTAGAATGTATACAGAACGGTTTGCTTGTTCTTTAGCAAAACAAACATATACAAGAAAGGAAAGATGTGTATCACGCACAAGAAAAATGTAAAAAATAATACAGAATGGTTTGCGTGTCCTAAAAAACGGAAAGTGTTTGCCAAAGCATCCACCCGAAATTTATTCACAGAAAAGATGGCGGAGCTAAAACTTCTATCGAATTAGGAACAGAGAAGGAGGGTAGAGAAAGAGAGGAGGGCAGAGGAAGAGGAAGAGGAAGGGAGAGAATTTTTGATTGGAGGGAGGGAGGAGGAGGACATTAAGGGTTCGGGGAGTGGGAGGGAGGAGGGTCATATGGAAGGGGAGGGAGAGGAGAGAAGGACGAAGGGAAGGTTTCTAGGGAAGACGGAGAAGAGAGAGAGAAAGAGAGAGAGAGAGAGAGAGAGAGAGAGAGAGAGAGAGAGAGAGAGAGAGAGAGAGAGAGAGAGAGAGAGAGAGAGAGAGAGAGAGAGAGGTGTATCCGAGTGTGTCAAGCGACGAAAGAGAGCCAGCAGGTGGCTCGTGTCAGGCTGGTTGTGACGTGACGTGATGGGCGTGGAGGGGGGGGGGGGGAAGAGGGAAAGTAGGGGATATGGGAGAGGAAGGAGGGGGGGAGGGGCAAGAGGGTCGAGTTTATTTCCCGGTATTTGACCTGGAATTTACGCAAGGGCGCTCGGGAGAGAACACAGAGGGGAGGGACAACCTGAAGGGGTGCTGTGTTGTGTCGGCGTGTCATTTTCGCGACAGCGCTCAGCGGGAATTCGTGTAGGCCTAATTGGAAGAAGGAACTCGAAAATCAAGAAGCTAAAAGGAATTGTATGTATTTTCGGGGTTGTTTTTTTCGTGACGTTCCTAGAAGCCTAGAATTGATGCTGGGTCAGGCGAGGGAGAAAGAATGAAATGACTGCATTTTTTATATAAATGGATAAGATGAAATAGATGAGTAGCCTAAGTAACATACATTTTATAGAGAGATAAATAAAATTAGATAAGTAGCCTAAGTAATTACATTTTATAGCTTGATGTATGACTCGAGATGGCAGGGGGAAGCAAGTCGGCGCCGTCGTGTTGGATGAGGCCCCGAGATTGCAGGTGTGATTTGGGAACACGTTGCCGCAATTGGGTTTAATCAACATAGTTTTACTCACACGGAAATAATCTTTCTTTTCAGAGACATGTAATAATCGACATTTTTTTTTTTTTCAAAGCTGTAATCAGTCGGGGAAATGAAATTGTAACAAGTATTTTCTGTGAATTAGGCGTTTTATAAGTAGTTCGTTTCGTGCAGGAAGAATATATTTAAAGTCTTTTAAAAACGACTCCTCTCTCGAAGTACCTGTTCTTGGTACAGCTGATAAAGAGAGAAGGAGAAGAAGGAAAGAGAGAGCAGAGGAAGAGATTAGGAGAAGAAATAATAGTAAGAAGAAAGAAAGAAATAAGGAGCAGGAGATGGAGAAAGAGATGAGGAGGAGAAACGAGAGGAAGAAGAAAGAAACAAACAAACAGAGGAGAAGTAGACAGACACAAAGGTAAAGGAGGAGGACATGGCGAGGAGAAACAAGAGCGAAAAAAACAGTAGTAGACACACACAAAGATAAAGACAGAAAAATAAAAAAATAGGAATAAACTCAGGAATTATGCCGCACGTGGACTCCTGACAGCGAGGCAGTATCGAGGGCCTCCTGGAGGAGAAAGGCGGCTCCCTGGGCGGACGGGCGCTGCGGGAGGGGGTTTCCACAGGGGGGGAGGGGGGGACTGGAGGAGGGGGAGGTGGAATGAAAGGTGGGAGGGAGGAGGAGGAGGAGGAGGAGGAGGAGGAGGAGGAGGAGGAGGAGGTGGAGGAGGGGGAGGAGGGGGAGGAGGGGGAGGGGGAGGAGGAGGAGGGGGAGGAGGAGGAGGAGGGGGAGGAGGAGGAGGAGGGGGGAAGGAAGGAGGGAAGGAAGGAGGGAAGGAAGGAGGGAAGGAAGGAGGGAAGGAAGGAGGGAAGGAAGGAAGGAGGGAAGGAAGGAAGGAAGGAAGGGGAGGAAGGAAAGAAGGAAGGAGGGAGGAATAAAAGGGGGAAGTGGAGAAGAGGAGAAGGAGAGAGGGGGAAGAAGTCAGAAGGGGTGAAGGGGGTAGGAGGCCGGGAGGACAAGGAGGTAGCTGAAGGAGGGGGAATGGGGGGAGGGGGAGGGGGGATGTTGGGAAATTGTGTGGATTGAGCGCTTTGTGTCCTGCGGGGGCGAGGGGTACCGTTGCGGGGGAGGGGAAGGGAGGGGGGGAGCGGTGGGGAGGAGGAGGAAGAGGAGCTGGAGATGGAAGAGACGGAGAGTGGGAGGAGGATATGGAGATGGAAGATGGAAAAGAAAGGGGGTGGGGGTAATAAGAATAAGGCTAAGAATAGGAGGAGGAAAAAGAGGAAGAGGAGGGCGGCGGCATAGACGCGGAAGAGAAATAACCGGAACCGAGTGTTTCGAAAATCAACTTGGACTTGAAATCAACTTCATCCAAACACTTGAACTGAAATCGTTTTGACCCCGCGGTCCTGTTCCCTCCTTTACCGCCGAAAGTCAAGTACAGATGAACTTTCAGATAACAGCAAGAGAAAAAAAAATCATCCCATTCAGTTTTTCTATTTTTAAAAACGAGCTTGCAAGGAGACTTAAGTAGAACAAAAGCTCTGAGTTGAAGCGTATATATAGTAGACCATGGGGCTTATTATACAAACAGACTGTAAATAGATATCATGTTTACGATGTAGTATGGCAAGATAAGGCTACACGAATTATTCTGATAGCAACATGATTAGCCAGTCTTGCCAATCAGGGACGCGGGATTACCCTTCGTAACTCGCAATGTGCAATTGATACGATTATTTACGTTGAGAGTTTTCCTCGCCCTGGTGCGAGTGATAACCGCAAGAAATAACTTCAAGGCAGATGAGGGACAGAGGGAGGGAGAGAGAGCGGGCGCGACGTAGAGGAAAATGAAGGAGAATAAGCGGCAGTAAATAAGGGAGGAGGAAAGGAAGAGGAAGGGAGGAGGATCCGCTTAGTAGTCCGTCGCATTGGAGTCCCTCTGTTGACACCGATTCCCTGCCGCCCATCATGCCGCGCGGCGTCGTCTCTGTTTGTCTAGGGGCGTAAAATACCCTTGCCTGACTGCTTTCTTTTGCACGTAATGTGTTTCTTTTCCCCGAGTGTTACGAAGTGTTACTCCTCGTCGGAGTTTCTTCGGGTATGTCGGTTATGTCGGTTATGTGGGGCATGTTTGTCTAGCGTAAAATATGATGCGTTCGAATCCTTGGCGGTTTATTTTGTCTGGAGGCGCGAGGGTTGTTTGTTCACGTCGAGTCTTGGGTCGTCGGGGCACTCCCCCTACCCCTCACCTACCCACCCGAAGGATAAGTCCTACCCTGTTTCTGAAACCTTCCCTGCTCCTCTTCTCTTCCTCTCCTCTTCCTCTCCTCTCCCCTTCTCACCTTGTTTCGTAGTCTTCTTATCTTCCCCAACCCCTCTGTCTAACCTGGCTCAGTTCTCCCTTTTCTTCATTTTCTTACCCTTCTCCCCCTTTCGTACCCTGTTTTTTTTTTTTTTTTTTTTTTTTTTTTTTTTTTTTTTTTTTTTTTTTTTTTTTTTTTTTTTTTTTTTTTTTTTGCTTTCTCTCTCCTCCCTTCTCTTGCCCTCCTTTGCCTTTGGTACCCAATTTCTTACCCTTCCCCCCCCCCTTTACCATCCTATTTCTTACCCTGACCTTACCTCCTCCTCCCGCCCTCCTCCCCCTTTCTTACCCTATTTGTCACCTTTCTCTCACCTCCTTCTCTCGCCCTCCTCCCCCCTCTCCCCCCTCTCCCCCCTCTCCCTCTCTCCCCCTCTCCCTCCTCCCCCTCTCCCACCCTACCTCTTACCTCCACATTTCACCCCCGTGTTGTAAACCTCCCTTCCCCTCCCCCCCCCCTCCCCCAGCCCCGAGGCGTATCTGGAGAGGAAGCAGCAGGACTCCCGCTGCCTCAATAGGACACCCCATGGGGCTATCGGGATGGCCCTACACACACAAACACACGCACACACACACACACACACACACACACACACACACACACACACACACACACACACACACACACACACACACACACACACACCTAAACCTAAACCTATACACACACACACACACACACACACACACACACACACACACACACACACACACACACACACACACACACACACACACAAACCTAAACCTAAACCTACACACACACACACACACACACACACACACACACACACACACACACACACACACACACACACACACACACACACACACACACGCCCATATACACACATATACACAAGATGAGGAAGAGAACGAGAGTGAACCTGAGATTTTTTATGTACAGTTTAGTGTACATGTCCTGCAAAAAGCCAGGGTAAGATACCAAAGATTCTCTCCAATCTGGCTGTGCCTCCATTTGTGTAGAGGACTATCAGTCAAACATTAGTGTTATATACATGTCTGAAGGGCTGTGCCATTGTCGCAACATTATTAAAATATCTAGGTGGTAAAAAGACTTTCATATCACTCATCATGTCAAAGACAAGATCAGTGTCTATGATATAATATAATATAATCAATAAGGATTCAGTTTTCGAGTAAGATTATGCGACTTTGGCGTCTTGCACCCTGTACATATTATGTACTGATATCCTATGCGTAGCCTAGTCAGTGTAACCTGCTGTCTCCGAGACAGTCCATGATAGATTTTATAGGGTTTTGTCTCTATCTGATATCCCAGCAAGACTCGTATTCATAGATAGTACCATGCACCATTTTTATTTTTTAGTGGACCATACCTGACCCTCATAATCTCGAAGACAGTTGACACGTATTTTCATTTGTCATATCGATACTGCATAACATGGTTCTTCAAGGGAAAGGGTTAATTTGGCTAGTTGATCAACCCTGCCACAGCAGGATATTCCTTCAGTGACACTCGAATGCCCTGTGCTGTAGTCTAGAATATTTCTGGTTACCATGTTTTCTGGATTAAATGCAGTGAGCCTATGGATTGCCAGTGAAGACAGCCAGGTGTCGCTGCTGTTCACTACTCTCTTGAATGGCATGGCATATGGCTACTGACTCAGCATTAGTTGCTCTTGCCTCGTTGGATACACACACTTTCTTC
>NC_061832.1:1636763-1639263 GCF_019202785.1 Penaeus chinensis
TCGTCCTCCGCTCCCCGCGCCGCGACAGACGTCCCCCTCCCCCGCCTCGCCTCCCTCTGTCTTCTTTTCTTCTTCTTCTCCTCCTCTACTCTTTTTTTTTTCTCCTCCTCTACTCCTTCCTTCCTTCCTTTTCCTTTTCTTCTTTTCCATCTTTTCTCCTCCTCCTCCTCCTCCTCCTCCTACTACTACTACTACTTCTACTACTACCGCTACTACTACTCTGTTCCTCCCTTCCTTCCTACCTTCCTTTCAATTTCTCTCTTCCCTTTTCTCCTTCCCTTCCCTTGTACCCTACCTTCCATTTCTTCCTCCCACCGTCTCGTCACCTCCCTTTCTCCTTCCCTTACCCCCATCCCTCCCTTCCTTCCTCTTCCTCTCCCCTCCTCCCCCCCTTCCCCCCCCCCCTTCCCCTAGAGCCCCCCCCCCCCACCCCCCGTCCAGTCAGCTGTTGTCGTGTTTGTCTCGCTCGTCCCGTCAACCTGTATCCGATAACAGACGAGAATATCGAAGCCGGATTGACTTCGCTCTTGGGGCTTCTGTTCTCTCCCTCCCCTATCCCCCTCTCCTCTCTTCCCCGCTACCCTCCCCTCTTCTTCTCCTCTTTTTCATGCTACCCTCTCTCCTCTCTCCTCTTTCCTCTTCCCCACTTACCTCTCCCCTCTCCCTTTTTCCCTTTCCCTCTCCTCTCTTCTTTCCCCACTACCCTCTCCCCTCTCTTCCTCCTCCCTTCTCCTCTCTCTCTCCTTTCCCGCACCTTCCTTTCCTTACTCTCCTTCCCCCCATTACCCTGTCTCCACTCTCTCACCCCCTCCCCCTCCCGCTCCGCCCTCCGCCCTCCCCCCTCCCCCCAGGCCCTGAGAAATGCCGGTGGGATTCCCTTCGGTTCTCGTCGTGTGTTAGTGTCCCGCTGGCGTCCACTTTGTTTACACTTTATTTACACGTCGCCTCTGTTATGGTCTTCTCTTTTCTTTCTTTTCTTTCATCTTCAGTGTCTTCTTTATCTGGATATTTTAGGGAAGAAATAGTCATGCGCTCTCTCTATTTCTCTCTCTCTCTCTCTCTCTCTCTCTCTCTCTCTCTCTCTCTCTGTGTGTGTGTGTGTGTGTGTGTGTGTGTGTGTGTGTGTGTGTGTGTGTGTGTGTGTGTGTGTGTGTGTGTGTGTGTGTGTGTGTGTGTGTGTGTACGTGTGTACGTGTGTATGTACGTACGTATGTTTGTCTGTCTTCCTCCTGCCGACCTATGTTTTTTTTTTTCTGTCTGCTTGTCTGTCTCATCTGTCTGCTTGAGTCCGTGTCGGTTTCCTTCCCACTGCGTCTCAACCTCACCGGAATTCGGGCTTCTCTCGGCGGAAGGAATTGGACCAAACGTTTTATTTTGTCGGGAAAGAGACGTTTATTTTTCTCGTGTTTGTGATTTACGTGCAAGCTTTTGTGTGTGTGTGTGTGTGTGTATGTGTGTGCATTCGTCTTGTGTTATTGCATGCGTGTGTGCGATTGTGATTGTATCTATTTCCGTACATGTGCGTCAACTTGTTCGTGTGTACTTGTTTGTATGTTTGTTTATGTGTGTATATTTTTGGACGTTGGTGCTAGGCATATGTGTGTGTGTGTGTGTCAGGGAGATGACTCATTCCGTGAGCCCCGCCTCGGCGCACCTGCCCGAGGAGCAGGTGTGCCTGGCCCTCTCTTGAAAGGCCAATCTCACGTGTGCTCCAGTGCCAGTGTTTGTTTGTTTGTTCCTCGAGTCTGGGCAGCCATGCCTTGGAATCAGATCTGGAGCAAACTAAGATGAAAGC
The DNA here is from genome assembly GCF_019202785.1 of Penaeus chinensis. NCBI lineage: Eukaryota > Metazoa > Arthropoda > Malacostraca > Decapoda > Penaeidae > Penaeus > Penaeus chinensis. The sequence goes on from NC_061832.1 coordinate 1,638,559, forward strand.
AATAGCTAGATTCGTAACAAGACGTTCATCTGTGTGTGTGTATTTGTGTGTATATATGTACGTATGTATGTAAGTATGTAAGTATATATGTTCTTTCGCTTATACGAAAAAGACTGATCTGCATCAGGAAGTGTGATGATACACCGCACATATTTATAAATAAAGTTTTTGGACAACACATTGAAACGAAAAGCACTCTTTGAAAATAAAAACATTCCACCGGATCTCAAATGTCAGAGGATATAGTTCTAAAGAAAGAAAGGAACAAAAATAGTTTTGTGCTTGACCGAACGTCGAAGAATTTATCTTCACTTTACCATCGATGGTCAAAGCTTCCCCATCTTTTGTTTATTAATAGAAACATTTTGTAAATAAAACGAACTCATCATTTCTCGTCCAAAGCGGATGTTTGTTCTCTTTAATGGTCGCCGTAAAGGAGATAAGAAAAACTATCATCTGTTTCCAAGACGGGCGTCGTGACGGGAAGCTATCGCGCGTCTTTTGTTTCGTGAGTTTTTGGTCTTGGTTTGGAGGATAACTTGCTTGCGCTCGGGGGAATTGTGAATTAATGTGTCTGTGTGTCTGTGTGAGCGTTTGTATGATTTCGGTGTGTGCGTGTCTATCCGTCTCTGTCTGCCTGTCACTGTGAGATTGATTTTATTTATCTTTTATTTGTGTGTTCGTTTGTTTGTCCGCGTATGTATG
>NC_061832.1:1649263-1664263 GCF_019202785.1 Penaeus chinensis
AATACAAACGTTATCTCGTAAAAAATGATCTTCCGAGCTGTCATTAAAAGATAACATTTCGGCAGCATCGGCATCCACATTTTTATTACACCCCAGAGATTGTCATGGCAGCGGTTTTAATGCACGAGTTGGCACGCAATAAAAGGCCTTTTTTTTTCTTCTTTTTCTTTTTTTCTTTTTTTGCGTTGAGCCATTCGTTAACTGCCGCCGCCCGCCGTAACGAGGTTGAGGTGCGCTCGTTACGTGAGGAGAGAGAGAGAGAGAGAGAGAGAGAGAGAGAGAGAGAGAGAGAGAGAGAGAGAGAGAGAGAGAGAGAGAGAGAGAGAGAGAGAGAAAGAGAGAGAGAGAGAGAGAGAGAGAGAGAGCGTAGGGGGAGAAGAAGGGAGTGGGGAGGGAGGGGGAGGGGAAAGGGTTTCTCGGTGTACGATTTATGTCTCGAGCAGGCAGGAAGGCGTAGGGAGGGTGCTTGCTATGCTTCCTTGCTTGTTAGCACCCCTTCTCTCTCTCTCTCTCTCTCTCTCTCTCTCTCTCTCTCTCTCTCTCTCTCTCTCTCTCTCACTCTCTCCTCTCTCTCCCTCTCTCTCTCTCTTCCACCTCTCCTCTCCCCTCTTCCCCCCCCCCTTCTCTCTCCTCCCTCTCCCTCTCTTTCCCCCCCCCCCCCCCCCCCCATCGTTATTGTATGTTTGTGTATACATATAAACGTACAAACACGCATATATATACACTCTTCTATCTGTGTGCGAATATCATCGTGCACCTGTGTGCGTGTGTGTGTGCTTTTCCTCCATGGATGCGCAGGCACGTATTATGTAAATGTGTAATAAAGTGGCGCCATTTAATCAGTCTCCCGCGACGCGTGCTCGAAAGAAGGGCCAGGTGATAGCCAGGGTTTTATCGAAGGCTGACATGGGGGCACGAGAGGCGAGGACAGAGGGAGGGAGAGACGGAAAGAGAGGGAGGGGGAGGGAGAGACGGAAAGAGAGGGAGGGGGAGGGAGAGACGGAAAGAGAGGGAGGGGGAGGGAGAGACGGAAAGAAAGGGAGGGGGAGGGAGAGAGGGAAAGAGAGGGAGGGGGAGGGGGAGGGAGAGAAAATGAGAGTGAGAGTGAGAGTGAGAGGGAGAGAGAGACACAGACACAGACACAGACACAGACACAGACACAGACAGAGGCCGACGGACACAGGCAATGAGAGACAGAGATAGAACGAAGGAAAGAGAGACACAGATAAATGAAGAAGAAACAGAGAGCTAAAGAGGCGAGAGAGAAAGAAAGAAAACCGGCCTATTTAAGCTGTCGCCACTCCACCAATGGTTCCCAAGGTCGTCGGCCTTTACCTGAAAATATGCGGGAGACATTTGCTGTTTTGATATGGCGTTGCCTCACTTTATCTCTCTCTCTCTCTCTCTCTCTCTCTCTCTCTCTCTCTCTCTCTCTCTCTCTCTCTCTCTCTCTCTCTCTCTCTCTCTCTCTCTCTCTCTGTCTCTCTTTCTCTCTCTGTCTCTCTTTCTCTCTCTGTCTCTCTCTCTCTCTCTGTCTCTCTCTCTCTCTCTCTGTCTCTCTCTGTCTCTCTCTCTCTCTCTTTCTCTCTCTCTCTCTCTCTCTGTCTCTCTCTCTCTCTCTGTCTCTCTCTCTCTCTCTCTCTCTCTCTCTCTCTCTCTCTCTCTCTCTCTCTCTCTCTCTCTCTCTCTCTCTCTCTCTCCTTTATCTCTTTCTCACTTTCTCTCACTTTCTCCTTCTTTCCTTCCTCTCTCTTCCTCTCCCTCCTTACCCCCCTCTCTCTTCTCTTCTCCCTTCAGTCTCTGCTCTTTATTCTTCATTTGTGGATTTTCGTTCGTTTTACAGCGGCTGGACAGCGCCACCATCACCTTCAACAGCCCAGCTTCAACATCACCACCAACACCACAATCACCACCAACACCACAATCACCACCCCGACCTCCCAGCATCACCACCATCGTCACCACCATCATCATCATCTCCCCCACACCGCAGACACGCCCCCCCCCCCCCCCCCCCACCGTCGGCGCCTCCAAACGGCTCTGGGTTAACCGCCCTCTGACGTCACCGCCTTTATTGGCTCAAGGAACAGGATTGATAGATATATAGAGAGATAGATGTGGCTTGAAGCGCTGTGGGTTGCGGTTGTTTGCAGGTTTTTGGCGGCGTTTTTTTTTTTTTTTTTTTTTTTTTTTTGTGTGTGGGGGGAGGGGGTAGTTATTGTGTTGTTCTTATTTTTGTTACTCTGTCTTTTTATTGTTCTTTTTTATCATTACTATCATCACTACCGCTATTGCTATTGGTACTGCTTATCATTATTTATTTACCTTGGCCTGTTTATCTGCGAACTCCCCGTGGCGCCATTCGATCTCCGGATTCCCCGCATCCAGCGCAGGACATTTCAAGTTCGTTTCCCGGCCGCCTCCGAGCATTTCCTATTTCCGTGCGCGACCTGCTGGCGGGGATCGGCAGCTGCCACGCGCTCCTCCCGGGCCGTTTCCCTTTGTTTGGTTGTCGTCTCGAAGCTGATGATTATTGTGTTTGTTTATTTGCTGATTTCTTTATTTTATTTTAATTGTTAATATTCTTTGGTCTGTGTAACTCGGTCTGGCGGTTGGTTTGTGTGTTTTTTTTTTTTTTTCTATCTCTTGCGTCTGTTTTGGCTTTATCTCCCCTTTTGGGCTCTTTCTTTCTATGTCTTCTGTGCCTTCCACACTTCCCTTCTCTTGTACTTCCTTTTCCTCCAGCTTTCCCTGCACCTGCTCTCCCCCCGTCTCCCTTCGTCTCCTCTGTCTCTACTTCGCCCTCCTCTTCTGCCTTCCTGATCGCCTCCTCACCTAGTTCCTCCTCCTCTTCCTCATGTCCATGCTCTTGGTGTTGCTTCGTCTACCTTCCCATCCCTTTCTTCCATTCCCTCCACCTCCTCGTCGTCCTCCTCCTCCTCCTCCTCCTCCTCCTCCTCCTCCTCCTCCTCCTCCTCCTCCTCCTCCTCCTCCTCCTCCTCCTCCCCCCATCTTCTTGCTCCTCATACACCTACCTACCCACCCACCTACCTAACTACCTCCCCCTTTTCCTCCTCCTCCACCTTCTCCTCCACCTTCTCCTCCTCCACCTTCTCCTCCACCTTCTCCTCCTCCACCTTCTCCTCCTCCACCTACCTCCTTTCCTCCTCCTCCTCCTCCAAGTCCCACCTCCTTTCCTCCTCCTCCTCCCTCCCCTTCAGAAATGTCCCCAAACGAGTCCCACGGCCGCCCTCAGCGCACGCACGCCCCTGAGTCCGCCGCAGAAGGCGAGAGTCGGGTCAAGGGGCGAGGAGCGTGGGACTGGCGGCCGAGAAGGACGTCTGAGCGGGCGAGGACCGGGCGGGGAAGTTTAGTTTTGATTCCATTTATTACAATGGAGATTCATGGTGTGACATACTGTCTGTTTCATTTTGCTTCCAAACTATCCCCTGTGTGCAAGGAATGGCCGGGGTTACCATCCACTGTCGGCGAGGGATTCGAACGCAGGTCAGCAAGATTGGGAAGGAGGGGGAGAGGGAAGGAAGACAAAGGAAGGAACGAAGGAACGAAGGAGGGAGGAAGGAAGGAAGGGAGGGAGGGAGGGAGGGAGGGAGGGAGGGAGGGAGGGAGGGAGGGAGGGAGGGAGGGAGGGATGAAGGGATGAAGGGATGAAGGGAGGGAGGGATGAAGGGAGGGAGGGAGGGAAGGAAGGAAGGAAGGAAGGAAGGAAGGAAGGAAGGAAGGAAGGAAGGAAGGAAGGAAGGAAGGAAGGAAGGAAGGAAGGAAGGAAAGGAAGGAAAGGAGGGAGGAGGAAGGTAAAGAGAGAAGAAAGGAAGGTAGTAAAGAACAATGGAATGAAGAAAGGGAAAAAGCAAAGGAAGTATGAAAGGGGCAGGGAAAAAAGGAAGGACGGAAGGTAAAAAAAAGGAAGAAGTGAGAAGAAAGGAAGGAAGAAAAGGAAGTGGGGGCGGTAGGAGTAGGAAGTGCCGGACGGACGAAGGAGGGGAAGGAGGAAGGAAGGAAGGGAAAGGGGAACGAGCGGAAGGCGTGAGTGACGGACGGAGAGAGATCAGGAGGTAAATAGGGAGGGAAAGGAGGAGGAAAAGCAGGACGGACAGGCTGTTGAAGGCTGTGAGTGAGGGAGTAACCCAGAAGCGCGGGAGTGAGGGAGAGAGGAGGAGGGAGTGAGGGAGGGGCGTAGAAGCGCACGGGTGAGGGAGAGAGGAGGGGGAGTGAGGGAGGGGCGTAGAAGCGAAGGAGTGAGGGAGGAAGGAGGAGGGAGCAATGACCGGGCGCCACAATCTCGTGGCTCAGGATGCGTCTCGAGCCTCGGTAATTAAGCACGATGGAGGATGTCCGTGGAAAGGACAGAGCGGCTTCTGCTTCCTGCTCCGGGAAGGCCGCCGCTGCCGGACGACGCGATGGCCGCTGGTCAAGGGTCACAGGTCAAAGGTCACTGGGCGGGGACACGTGGGAGAAACACAGGATGTCAGGTTTTATAGATAGTTTGACTCTTTTGAGCTTTCGATAATGGTTTAAAATTTCCTCTGGCCTTGATAATTCAGAATATGTGTTCTGACTTTCTTTAGACTGACAGACCTTAGTAAAAAAGGAAGGGAGGGAGGAAAGAAAGAAAAAAAGGAAGGAAGGAAGAAGTAAGGAAAAGAGGGAGGGGGAAATGGACGGAAAGAAGGAAAGGAGAGAAGAAGGAAGGAAGAGAGAGACGGAGCGAGAAAGAAATTCAGAATCAAGCGTTACGGCCGAGGGCAGATGAGCGGAATGTGGGCGAGTGTCATAAATGTCCAAGATCCACCGCGCCAGCACAAGCGGCGTCGATCTGTGACGTAAGATTAGTGGAGAGGTAAAGTTAGGCTTATGCTAAGTTATTGGAGCGTTGGCAAAGTTGTTGAAAGAGGGAGGTTTAGAGAAGAATGTGGTTAGAGGCAGGCAGGGAGATGGCCGGGTGCTAAGCGAGTAATCTATTCGTTTATGAGGAAGTTTTGGTGCAGTATTATCGATAGACTATCGAAGAGATAGATAGAAATTTATCGAAAGGTCAGATAACGATCTTGGAATTTTCCTGATTTCATCTTCAGGTTTGGTGAGGCAGAGGAGAGGGGGAAAGGGGAGAGGAGGGGTAAGGGAGAGGTGGGGTAAGGGAAGAGGAGAAGGAGGAGGAGGAGGAGGAGGAGGAGGAGGAGGAGGAGGAGGAGGAGGAGGAGAAGAAGAAGAAGAAGAAGAAGAAGAAGAAGAAGAAGAAGAAGAAGAAGAAGAAGAAGAAGAAGAAGAAGAAGAAGAAGAAGAAGAAGAAGAAGAAGAAGAAGAAGAAGAAGAAGAAGAAGAAGAAGAAGAAGAAGAAGAAGAGGAAGAAGAGGAAGAAGAGGAAGAAGAGGAAGAAGAGGAAGAAGAGGAAGAAGAGGAAGAAGAGGAAGAAGAGGAAGAAGAGGAAGAAGAGGAAGAAGAGGAAGAAGAGGAAGAAGAGGAAGAAGAGGAAGAAGAGGAAGAAGAGGAAGAAGAGGAAGAAGAGGAAGAAGAAGAAGAAGAAGAAGAAGAAGAAGAAGAAGAAGAAGGAGCGGGAAGGAGCGGGAAGGATAGAAGGAGGGAGGGAGAGACGGGGGAAGGAGGAAGGAGGTAAGGAATGGAGGGAGGAAGGAGGAGAGGGAGGGAAGGAATGGAAGGCCGGGATGGAGGGAGAGGGAGGAGGACCAAGGTGCAGAAGGGTCAGGTGGGGTCAGGCACACACTTCATCAAAGAGACGAATAATGATTAGCAGACACTTATCGGTCAGCCGCGGAGCCCATCAAGTGCCTGCTTGCAGTTGTTTCTGCTTTGGAAATGGCCGGGCGAAGGAAAGCGCTGCAGTAAATGGGTCTCTAGCTTATATGAAAGGACGAGTAAAATAAACAAAAAATGAAATTATACTTGCATTCGTCTAAAACAGACAGACCAGCCTGTTATAATCTCAAGAGAAAATACAGGTTAACTAAACAATAGATTATGTATCGATTTCCTTTGTATTTTTCGTGTGCTAATGAGGCTTGAATCCTTGGCGGCGGCACAGCAGATGGGGCAAGAAAGGGCGTTGTGATTCATTAATTTATTCATCTTCAGTCCACCGTATCGCGAATTCAGATGACCATTTCAGGTGACTTGCGGGCTCGATTAACAGATATTACACGGCTGAAATCTAGGGCAGTTATTGGTGTCAGTTAATCCAAGGTTAATTAATTAAGAACAAATAAGGGGAGATGTTGATTGCAGAGAAAGGGTTTAGGTTCAGTCACCCCTTTGAGTCGCGATTGCGTTATCAATTCATTTGTAAATGATTTCGTGGGAATTCGATGAGGCGACAGAGCTATATCTATATGTTGTTCCATTGAGCTGCTTTTGCGAGGAAATGAGTTGATAGCCATATACCGCTGTTAAGGTTATTCTTATTAAAGAAAGTGCATGGGTGGAGTAACAATATATATTTTTTTAGATATCAAGGAGTGAATATTTATTTAGAAATAATATTTTGGTATGTATGTGAGAGAGAGAGGGAGAGGGAGAGGGAGAGGGAGAGGGAGAGGGAGAGGATGAATATGCGTATACGGTTCACCTACCGTATCCCTGATATCCACATGGACCCAGTCACCCCCCCCCCCGCGCCGCACCCCCCCTGAGTCACAGCCGAGTGACTCAGCACCGGAATTGAGTCTTGGACTTTTTGCTCCGTAATTTTGTTACGAGAAATCTTTGTTTTGTAAATTACTCGGGTTATGGAAGGTCCCGTTAAGGGGGGGGGGGCGGTAAAGGGCGGGGGTGGCAGAAGGGGAGAGAAATTGAAGGAGGTGGAGGGATGAATAGAGGGAAGAAGAGAGAGAAAGAGAGGGGGGGGGGGGAGAAAAAGGAAAAGATAGGGAAAGAAAGTCGATTAAGAAAGGTGAGTTGGTGAGAGGGAGAAGATTTGGAAAAGAAAGAATATAGGGAAGAGAGCCAGCACTAAACCAAATGCCTATAGAGAGAGAGACAAACAGAGAGAGGAGAAAAAGAAAGAGATAATGCCGTCCAGTATTTACGTTTCACAAGGGCATTTTCCGCTTTATTACAGAACTTCGTAATTATGCAGTTCCCTCGCGCATCGTCTGTACAGTCACGCTAAAGATATGAAAGTTTCTAGTTCTTGCAAGCGAAAATATTCCATCGTTTTGGCAAGAATAACGGTGAAAATATTAGCGTAAAAAGTGGTGGCATCAAGTGAGCGCAGAAGAACTGATGGGAACTTATTTGCTGTGAGAGTGAGGGGGGGGAGGGGGGGGAGGAGGAGGAGGAGGAGGAGGAGGAGGAGGAGGAGGAGGAGGAGGAGGAGGAGGATGGAGAGGAGATGGAGATGGAGGAGGAGATGGAGATGGAGATGGAGATGGAGATGGAGATGGAGATGGAGATGGAGATGGAGATGGAGATGGAGATGGAGATGGAGATGGAGATGGAGATGGAGATGGAGATGGAGAAAAGAAAAGAAAAGAAAAGAAAAGAAAGAGAAGGATGTGGATGAGTAGGATGTGGAGGAGTAGGATGTGGATGAGTAGGAGGAGGAGGAGGAGGAGGATGTGGATGAGTAGGAGGAGGAGGAGGATGTGGATGAGTAGGAGGAGGAGGAGGAGGAGGAGGAGGATGTGGATGAGTAGGAGGAGGATGTGGATGAGGAGGAGGTGGATGAGGAGGATGTGGATGAGGAGGAGGAGGAGGAGGAGGAGGAGGAGGAGGAGGAGGAGGATGTGGATAAGTAGGAGGAGGAGAAGAGGAGGAGGAGGAGGAGAAGGACAAAAAGAAAAGAAGAAAAGGAGTAGGAGGTGGATGTGGATGAGTAGCAGGAGGAGGTAGAAAGAAGAGGAAGACGAAGAGGAAGAGGAGGAGGAGGTAGAAGGAGAATGAAAAGAGGAGGAGGAGGAGGATGTGGGTGCGTAGGAGTATGAGAATGAGAAGGAGGGGGAGGAGGGGGAAGTGGGGGGGCCAGGTAGAGCAGATCCCTCCCACGTGCCCTTCTGCGCCTCCTACGCCGCCTCGACTCCCGCAGGAAACCTCCGGCTGCCCTCCTTTCCCTCCCACGTCTCGCGCTCTCCTTCAGGCCTCACCTCGTGCCGTATCTCCTGTTCTCTTGATTTATCAGCGGTTCGCTCTGCCTCCTCCTCCTGCGCTTGAAGTCTTTGGGCCTTATTCGTCAGCGCCTTCAAGCACCACCTCGAACGGAGGTTGATAACCCTCCGATTTAGGATGTACACCCCCCCCCCCCTCTCTCTCTCTCTCTCTCTCTCTCTCTCTCTCTCTCTCTCTCTCTCTCTCTCTCTCTCTCTCTCTCTCTCTCTCTCTCTCTCTCTCTCTCTCTTTTTTTCTCTCTCTCTCTCTTTCTCTCTCTCTCTGTCTCTCTCTCTCTATCTCTCTCTCTCTCTCTCTCTCTCTCTCTCTCTCTCTCTCTCTCTCTCTCTCTCTCTCTCTCTCTCTCTCTCTCTCTTTCTCTCTCTCTCTCTTTCTCTCTTTCTCTCTTTTTCTCTCTCTCTCTTTTTCTCTCTCTCTCTCTCTCTTTCTCTCTCTCTCTGTCTCTCTCTCTCTCTCTCTCTCTCTCTCTCTCTCTCTCTCTCTCTCTCTCTCTCTCTCTCTCTCTCTCTCTCTCTCTCTCTCTCTCTCTCTCACTCTCTCTCTCTCACTCTCTCTCTCTCACTCACTCACTCTCATTCTATGTGTCTGTCTTTCCTTCCCTCTCTCCTCTTACCTTTCCCCCTCTCTCATCCCTCGTATTCTCCCTCCCTCCCTCTTCATTCCTCCCTCCCTTTCTTTCCTCGCCCGCCTTCTCCTCTTCTCTTTTCACCTCTCCCTCCTTCCCATCCCCTACCCCCCTCCTTCCCCCTCCTTCCCCGTCCTTCCCCCACACCTGCGAGAGCTTCCTACACACACAAGGGTAGGGGGGGGGGGGGCTGAGTGGGCGCTCGTACCTGTCAGGCTGCCACCTCTGCCTTCTACGTGTGGGTACCTGCTTGTGTCCTGTTGCTTCTTGGTCACAACAAACAGACAGAACTGTGGACAAGTGATTCGAATTCTCAGATACGCACGTAATCCATGAAATACACACTATTATATTTTATTTATTTACTTTTTTTTTTTTTCAAGGATTCGAGGTGTTTTATTTATAGTATTTTTTCAAAGGGTTGGTGTGTGTCTTTTTTCCCTGTGTGGACACGTAGAGAGGTTGAGTCACTGCTTTGTCGGCGGCTCCCTCCGCGGCGTCTCTCCCGCACCGGCGAGGGGGGGACGAGGGAACGGGACGGAATTCGCGGAGGATGGCGCGCGTAGGAGAAGGATGAGTATGTGTGTGTGTGTGTGGGGGGGGGGGGGGGGATTTCGCGGTGAACGAAGTCGGAGTGGGATTAAGCCATCTCCATGTTGTGGATTCAGGTCTCGCTCTGTCTCTATCTCTGTCTGTCTGTCTGTCTTCCTCTCTCTCACTCTATCTCTATGTCTGTCTCTGTCTTCCTCTCTCTATCTCTATATGTCTCTCTCTCCCTCCCTCTCTCCCTCCCTCCCTCCCTCCCTCCCTCCCTCCCTCCCTCCCTCTCTCCCTCCCTCCCTCCCTCTCCGTCCCTCTCCCTCCCTCCCTCTCCCTCCCTCGCCCTTTCCCTTGCCCTCTCCCTCTCCCTTTCCCTTTCCTTCGCCCTCTCCCTCGCCCTCTCCCTCTCTTCTCCCCCTCCTTCCCTCTCCCCGTCCTTCCCTCTCCCCGTCCTTCCCTTCCCCCAACCGGCCAAACAGCACACCGCGTTGTCCACAAAACATCGGAAGGCGCCAAACAAATTTCCTACACTAAAAATATCCAATGTCATCCATACTTTTTCTCCAAAAATACCCGTAAAAAAAAACCGTGAGTGACCTTCACCACAGCCTCAAGGTTGTCATCCCAAGGTCCGGTCTTATTTTTCGACAGGGAAGTCATACTCCCGACGATTCGAGTGTGGATCAGAAGTTAAATGATGCTCGATATTTTTCTAACGTTACGGTACGTCTCTGCATCGAAAAAGGGTAATTGTGTTCGCTCTCTCAGAGAAGAGCCTTTTCATTTGTTATCGTTATTATGTTTATTTTTATCGTATTATTATTATCATTATAATTATTATTATTGTTATTATTCACGAATTGTTATTAATATTACCCTTGTTATTGTTATTGTTCTTATTATTATTAATAATGATGATGGTGATGATGATGATGATAATTATTATTGTTGGTATTATCATTATTATTATTGTTGTTGTTGTTGTTGTTGTTTTTTTCGATAGTACTGCTTTGTCGTTTCGTCCCCTTTCGTATTTACTTACCCCCCCCCCCCCCCCCGCAACAATGCAACCGGAGGCGACGGAGTTCCTCGATGGAGCCGGCGATAAGGCCCTCTTGGCCCACACGCACGGATCCTGCTGAGGCCTTGCATCCTGGTGGCGCGATGAGGGCGCCTTGTTCTGCCTGTCGCAATCGGGGGCAGGCTCGCTGGGGGCGTGGCACCAGCAGGGGAGCCGCCAGCAGGAAGGCAGGTGGCGGCTGAGCGAAGCCGCACGCCCTGGCACCTGCTGGCCGGGCCGGATCCCCCGGGTGGAGTGGAAGCGAGTGGGCGAGTGGATGGAAGTGGATGGAAGTGGATGGAAGTGGATGGAAGTGGATGGAAGTGAATGGAAGTGAATGGAAGTGGATGGAAGTGGATGGAAGTGAGCGGCGTGGCCAGAGCGAGTGACGAAAGAGGGAAAAGCGAGTAGGAAAGGAAATACCTATGATTATGTATAGGATGCGTTGGTAATGATGATGAATACGGACAGTTATAGTAATATTGATAATGATATTGATATCAGTAATAAAATGGGATGATGATAATAAATACTGATGATGTCAATACTGATATTGATCATAGTAAGGAAGATGATCGTGTTCAATTCTTGAACTATTTCAGAGGTGAAATTATCAAATTGACGAACACCGTAGTAGACGTACATACATATAATTGCTAACAAACTTATATTTACGAAATCTCTATTAGTATCGCATCAGTAGCAGACCGACCGTGAGGTCCTGATGCCAGGCGAAGGTGCCGCCAAACCGTGACTGAGCACATCGCGAGGCACGTTTTTCAGACCGCAACTCACCAATGGTCTTAGTAATAGTCTATGATTGGCGTGACGGCATTGGTGGAATGAAAGTGTGTATGTATATATATATATATATATATATATATATATATATATATATATATATATTGAAAGAAAAAAACGGTAAATATGTCAACAGAAGACCTCGTGATTGACCTTTCACATTAGTTCTTATGGATAGGGAGAAGTAAACGTTTCGGCAAAGTTTGCAGTAAACATACTGATAAACGTTTGAGAAAAATGGTGGCGATCGACCGCAATAAACAGAACGTTGAGAGAAAAGTAATAAATATAGCCAGACATTTTAGAAAACAATGGAAAGCGTTAACTTTGACGTAAAAGAACTGGAAGACGATAGACCGCGATAGATTAAACGTTTGAGAAAAGTGAAGCCCGACAAATCGTGGACAGCCACAGCCCGCGGTAGCCCTGTCCGAACATTGCCCCTTCGCGATGCCCGGGGCCAGATGGGCATCGCGTGAGCGGGGAAGCCCACGCAGGTGACTCACCAGGCGTCGGAATTGCCGCGCTACATTTCGTGGCACGCGAGAGAGGGCCGCGGGGATGCTGCTGCGGGACTCTCTGCTCTCGGATGGAACGCTTTAGAGGGCATTTCCCCGTTCGCTCCCTACTGGCCGAAGGGGGCAGCTGTTTCGAGGCTTCCGGACGGGGCAAGAGGCCGCCTCCGCCGCGGGCTCACAGGCAGAGAAAAGAAAATGGAAATACTTGTATCGATGTTACTTATTTATATAAAGAAAATTTTGAATATAGATTTATAATTGTGATATGAACTTACCCACCGATATAAGTACTTATAGTGCGGGAATGGACGCTTTTCGCTGATTTATTTGTGATCCCGAAAGATTCCTCCTCATTCATAGCAAGAGCTCTTAATATGGCCCTTTTTGGCGTAAGATTCCTCTTATTCCCGCGCCCTTTCCTCTCTTCGCCTTCGGAGGATCTCTCTTCAGGCTTCTCTTCCTGGATGTCTTTCTTATCCTCATTTTTTTCCGCCCGTGCCATTTGTCTTTGTCTTCGCTAACGTCATCTTTCCTTTTTTCCCTTTTTTCATTTCTTTATTCTTCGCCCCTTTCTCCCTTATCCGCTACATCTTTCACCTCCTACAATTCTTTTTTCAACTCCTTCCTCCTCCTTTCTCCTTCTTGCCCCTTCTTGCCCTTCTTCCTCCTCCTTCCTCCTTCTTGCCCCTCTTCCTCCTCCTTCCTCCTTCTTGCCCCTCTTCCTCCTCCTTCCTCCTTCTTGCCCCTCTTCCTCCTCCTTCCTCCTTCTTGCCCCTCTTCCTCCTCCTTCCTCCTTCTTGCCCCTCTTCTTCCTCCTCCTCCTCCTCCTCCTCCCTCCTTCTTGCCCCTCCTCCTCCTTCCTCTCTGTTAACCTCCTCCTCATACTTCATCTCTGTCCTCCTCCTCCTTGTCTTCCTCCTCCTCCTCCTCTCGTCTTCCTCCTCCTCCTCCTCCTCGTCTTCCTCCTCCTCCTACCCCCCCCCCTCCTCCTCTTATCCCCTCTCCTATCCCCCCCCTCCTCTCTCTCTTCCTCCACCATCAACCTTCAGTTCGTCCGGTCTCGTGGCAGCGAGCCTTGGGGACACCCTTATCACGTTTATTTCGTTTTCTAATCCGGTTTTCAGTAGAAAGAAAATCCCTCGAAAGTCACGATAATGCTTCCGTGCAGTCATGCAATCATGCGTTCATGTCGTGACACATTGTTACGGAATCACACAATATTAAGTCGTGATACAGAAATCGCGCATGCAGAAAAAAATCATTGAATTTTGAATTTTTCACACAAGGCGAACAGAGAAAAGGAAAAGCCAAAAGTCAAAGAGGAAAAGAAAAAGGAGCAAAGATAAATCTTTTATTTTAACCAATGACATTAGAAAATGCGCCGGCGTCATTTTTTTACCAAATGATAGTAGAAAATCGCGCGGGCGTTCGAATTTTGCCGGAAGTGGCACTCGTCGCCTCCGTGTGCGCTGCGACGGAACGGAAGCGAGACGCCCACGCCAGGAAGCGCAGAAGGGCGGGCGGGAGATGGGCGGGGGATGGGCGGGCGGGAGAGATATGGGCGGGAACACGACGGCAAATCTCGGCTCGGTTAACCATGCGAGGTGGGGGGAGGGAGGGGGGAGGGAGGGGAGGGAGGGGGGAGGTGGGGCGGCCCAATACCTGCCTCGCTTCTCTTCCTCTCGAATGTTCTGAGGAAAGGGGGAGTGGAGAAAGATGATAAAAGTAGGGGGAAATATAGAAGTGAAAAATCTTAGACGATAGAAGAGGTGAAGCTTTTACTCGTTGGAAAAGGGAAAATTTGAAAAAAAAAAAAAAATCTTGGCCACGTGAGGAGGATGACTTGCTTCCCGCCTTCTCTCCCTCCCTCGCTGAAGTTGGGAAGATCAGAAGGCTGATAAAGAAGGGAAATGGGGAGGAGGAATTAAGGGCCTTAGACGTTGGGTAAACGAAAAAAAGAGATTATAGTGTGGTTTAGGAAGAGGAATAGAAAGGAGAGTGAATTGTTCGTAGTCGTTGAAAAAATCAATTTAAGGAAAAGAACGGTAGAAGGAAAATAAGATGGAAACAGAAATAGAAGATACTTTTACTTCGAAAAGGGATTGTATATGAGAAGAGTAAATATTAATAAGTGAAAATGGGGAAGAACATCGATTGAGGAAAAAACTAAGAAGAAAAAAAAGAATGAGACGTTAGAGAGTTTGAAAACCGAGCAAAAATAGTCGATCGAAGAGTAAGACAGAAACAAATAAAAGGTCCATAAACGTCAGCAAAGAGGATGAGCGAAATCTGAGAATAAAACACGAATAAGAGCAAGTGAAAAAGGGAAACAGAAATTCCGCAGAAGAGAGCCCTCGCGCATACGACAGCGAGTCATGCCCGTGCCTGAATGCCTTCGGGCATTTGGGTACTTCGGGTGCAGAGGCCGTCGAAAGGGCACTGAGAATCTGTAGAGTCATCATATAATTTTTCCATATTTTAGATTAATTGTTGGCGAATCTGAACCATGCGGCTTTTAGATTACACATCCGAGTTTAATTAGAGCCTCATAATTGGATTTTACGTTAATGACTACCGAATTAAAGCCACGCAGTTACCTCTTAGGTTAATTGCAGTTAGAGGCACAAGGGTGTCATGAGCAGCAGGTAGAGACGGTGCATTTGCTGTTCCTGTGACATATGACCCCAAGGGCTCCGTCCAGGGCATGTAGCAAGTGCGGCGGAGGAACGGCTGCCCGAGTACCCGCGCCACGCACTCGGGGAGGCGGTGCTGACGAAGGAAAAAGCCGAGGGCGGAAACGACGTGCAGGCAAGATGTGCGGGCGCGGGGTTAAGCGGGCGCCAGCGTCGGTGTACACACACGCGCTTGGAAGTGCACACGCGTAGGTATGGACACACGATCACTAACACACACAATGCTAACACGGGCGTGCTCTCTCTCCCCCTCTCTCTCTCTCTCTCTCTCTCTCTCTCTCTCTCTCTCTCTCTCTCTCTCTCTCTCTCTCTCTCTCTCTCTCTCTCTCTCTCTCTCTCCCCCTCCCCTCCCCCCCTCCCCCTCCCTCCCCCCCTTCCCCCCTCCCCCCCCCTCCCCCACCCAACCGACCGCCACCGCTGAGGGCGGAGTCCGGGACCGCGAAGGGAAAAGGTGACGAGACGAAATCGACGGCGTCTGAAGCGTAATGAAGATGATGGACATTGATATTAAATATTAAGATGATGATAATCTCAATATTAAGTGTTCAAATAAATTTATGATTGAAGAATGCCTCTGTTCATTCGCGACGGACGCTAGAGGAGCCCCCCCCCCCCCCACACTCA
>NC_061832.1:1679263-1694263 GCF_019202785.1 Penaeus chinensis
TATCAGCTTTGTGCAGGAGCAACAGGTGACATGAAAAACAACTTGGGAATTTCCACACCGGATTACTTTTCCTACCTCAGCCAGAGTGGTGTGTACAAGGTGGATGGCACCAATGATGCACACGAATTCCAAGGAACACTCAACGGTAAGGTGTGGTGTGGGGATGGGGTACCTTGGGAAGTAAATATTGGTTCCTTATCGAAGTGCTTTGCCTTACATATATGTCATTGCTACGTGCAATTTTAAAGCAGGTCGTTTCCCCTACCAGCAATGTCTGTGATGGGCATAGCAGAAGACACGCAGATGGACATCCTGTCTGTTGTTGCCGCCATTCTACACATGGGCAACATTTCTTTCACAGAACAGAACAATGCAGCCACTATAGCTGATGCAGCATGTAAGAGCAGTGTCTTAATAACTGTTGATATAAAATTGTATATTGCCATTGTTATACAGTAGAAGAAAAAACAAACTAAATTTGATTTTTCTTTCTTTCTTTCTTTTAAAATTTCTGATCTTTTATGCCCAATTTTTGTATTAAGATCTGGAGTTCCCTGCCTACCTCCTGGGGATAGACGCGCAGAAATTGGGCCAGAAACTTACCAGCCGAGTGTTCGACAGCAAGTGGGGAGGGAAGTCGGAGAGGTTGGACGTCACACTCAATCTGGAACAGGCTCAGTTTGCTCGTGATGCCTGGTGTAAAGGACTCTATTCTAGGATGTTTGATTATATTGTTGAGGTGAGGAATTTTGACAGCACTTTTTGTGTAGATATGGGCTCCATTTTTTTTTTAAGTCAGTTTCCAAAAGATTTATTTATTTTACAGTGATATTTTAAACTGCAAAGGAAGTGAGTTGATAAGTGGTATAGATAATGGATATATTTATTTTTTTAATGGTTTTATCATTATTTTAATTTTTCAGTTAATCTGGAAGCTCAATACTTAAATACATTAGATAAATTAAGGTTGAATTTCTTTTCAGACTGTCAATAAAGCTATGGTTACCGATGCCACCTTATTCAGCATTGGCATCCTCGACATTTATGGTTTTGAAATATTTGGCCGCAATGGATTTGAGCAGTTTTGCATCAACTATGTGAATGAGAAACTGCAGCAGATTTTCATTGAGTTGACGCTGAAGAGTGAACAAGAGGAATACAAGGCTGAGGTATTGTGCTTGAAATTGTATATCAGTGGTTGTGAATATTAACTTGAATATTTACTGACAATTTTTTTTTTTTTTTATTTGCCTAGACGTTTGCACTAGGAACTGGAGTAGAATCATGTTATAAAATACTCATAATTTACTCTTGCAGGGTATTCAATGGAAGCCCATTGAATTCTTCAACAATAAAGTTGTATGTGACCTCATTGAGAGCAAGAGACCTCCTGGAATCATGTGCATATTGGACGACACGTGTGCTACCATGAGCGCTGTTTCCGAGGGAGCTGATGATGAGTTCCGTAACAAGATGAGCTCACAGGTAAGACAGTAGCTTAGGCTGATGAAAAGTCTGTTTTCTCTCTCTCACACACACAGACTCTCTCTCTTGTCCTCTCTCTCTGTCTCTCTCTCTCTCTCTCTCTCTCTCTCTCTCTCTCTCTCTCTCTCTTTCTTTCTCTCTCTCTCTTTCTTTCTCTCTCTCTCTCTCTCTTTCTCTCTTTCTCTCTTTCTCTCTTTCTCTCTCTCTCTCTCTCTTTCTCTCTTTCTCTCTCTTTCTCTCTCTTTCTCTCTCTCTCTCTCTCTCTCTCTCTCTCTCTCTCTCTCTCTCTCTCTCTCTCTCTCTCTCTCTCTCTCTCTCTCTCTCTCTCTCTCTCTCTCTCTTTCTCTCTCTCTCTCTCTCTCTCTTTCTCTCTCTCTCTCTCTCTCTCTCTCTCTCTCTCTCTTTCTCTCTCTCTTCCTCTCTTTCTCTCTCTCTCTCTCTCTCTCTCTCTCTCTCTTTCTCTCTCTCTTCCTCTCTCTCTTCTGCCCTTCTTTCCTCTCTCTCTTCTGCCCTTCTTTCCTCTCTCCCTCCCTCTGCATCACATAGTGTTTTTGTTGAGACATATGAGTAGGCTCCACATTGGTTTTTTCATGTTGCTTATTTTTGTAACAGAGTTTTTGATAATTTTTTTGTTGCATTACAGGTCGGGAGTAATCCTCACTACCAGCCTTTCAACCACGGTTTCACCATTAAGCATTACGCAGGAAACGTCTCATATCATGTTGAAAACTTCTGTGAGAAGAATAGAGATGTTCTTTTTACAGACATTATTGAGGTATCTTTCAGATTTGTGTGTTCTTTAGTGTGTGAAATGTTTTATCTTTCAAAATTATTTGTTATTTATGATAAGTGGAATGTTATATTTTTATAGATTATTTGCAATGCTTATTGCTTGAACTGTCTTATTTTTAATGTTTACTATTGTTGTTTATTGTAAATAGATCCGATTGAATAAAACAAGATCAAAAGTCCAGTGTTACAGATTTTCTCAAATTTAAACAGTTCTTTTATTTGTTTCTATTGCAATTTTTAATTACATTCTACTTACAGGTCATGCAAGGAAGCACCAATACATTCATCCGCAACCTCTTCCCCGAAGTGCTTCAGAAGGGGTCCAAGACGCGGCCCACCACAGCAGGCACGAAGATCCGCACTCAGGCCAATGAGCTAGTCACGACGCTGATGAAGTGCGTCCCTCACTACATTCGCTGCATCAAGCCCAATGAAACGAAGAAGCCCCACGACTGGGATGAACAAATGGTTAAGCATCAGGTAAGAAATCCTTTAGATGAATCTCCGAAAGTGGGACAGAACACCAGATATTTTGAAATGAGAAATAGGTTGTCCTTTTTTTCAAATTAATGAATATTATTAGGTAAACAGTATAAATGGTCTTACCTCTCTTTATCTTTGTTTTTTGTCTTCAGAATCTTCTTTGAGTCATGCCACTTGTTCTCTCCCTTTTTTAGGTTGAATATTTGGGTTTAAAAGAGAACATCAAAGTCAAGAGAGCAGGATTCGCATACCGCCGTCCCTACCAGAAATTCCTGCACAGGTACGCCATCCTGACCAAGGAGACGTGGCCAGTTTGGCATGGAGAGCCCACAGAAGGCATACATGTCATAATGCGCAGCGTCAACATGGATCCCGCGCAGTACCAGATCGGCCGAAGTAAAATATTTGTGAAGGTAAGTGATTACTATTTTTGGTGTGTGCTCTCAGTGAGCATTTCATCTTTCTCTGTGCATGGCAGATTAGAAATAGGACAGACTTGCATATGTAATTTTTAATTGTGTTGGGGCCTAGTATTACCTTTTCATTGGTTCTTCAAATAAGTGCTTTTTGTATTTTATTATTCAGAAATTTAGGAATAGAGTTATGGTGGTTGGACGAAGAGGATTAGATTCATTGCACGTACGCATTCATTTAATTTTATTCATTTTTTGTGTGTCTAACATATACAATCTATCCAAAGGACCCAGAGTCACTCTACATGTTAGAAGAATCAAGAGAGCGCAAGTTTGACCACCATGCAAGAGTCATCCAGAAGGCATTCAGAAAATACTTCAGGTACACTTGATTTTGCAGTTGTTTCTGCCAAAATTGAAAGATTTTTGTTGTGAAATACATACCTGCGTGCTACATATTATCCCTACAAAATTGGTGAATGCTGTACTTGTGTAAAAAGATAAAGTGAGAATACATTGTGTAACTCAGATCGAATAGAATCTGGAGTGTTCTTTTTGATAACATGGAAAGCCTCCCAGTCATGGATTGCATGACTTGTATGTTACGTACGACATTTTAATTGATATTGTACTCTGGTGATTGATGAACACAGTTTTATTGAATGACTCTGTTCTCTTTCTATAGTAAGCAGAGGTATCTAAAGGAGAAAGTGGCAGCTAGTGATCTTCTAGTGAACAGGAAGGAACGTCGTAGGAATTCCCTGAACAGAAACTTCTACGGAGATTATATTGGCGTTGAGTACAAACCAGGCCTAACAGCACTGATTCCAAGGAGAGATAAGGTGAGAGCAGTTGTTGTATTTCATAGTGTTATGGATGTGAGTTATTCCTTTAAACTGAGCTCATTGGTCCATTTTGAAAATGCCTTTGAAAGGGGACATTTTGTAAAATCCAGGTAATTAAGTTACCAATTATATTTCCATACATAGCATACTGTTTGTTATAAAATGTATCAAATGAATTAACAATAATAGACTACTAGTTATTGCTTTTGTTAATACTGTTATTGCTTTGATTAAAAAGTTTGATAATTTTTTTTCTGCAACTAATGATATGTAATCCTGGAAAGAGGAAAGACAAATCTAAACTTCTTTCATGTGTATTTCAGGTGGAGTTTGCGCTGACAGTTGACAAATTCGACCGTAGATTTAAGAAGACCAAAAGAGATCTCATCTTGACCAAATCCCACTTGTACTTGATTGGGCGAATGCAGGTCAAGAAAGGCCCAGAAAAAGGTCTGATCAAAGATGTAATCAAGAGGAAAATCGACTTGGAAAATCTCTCTCAAGTAAGCCCAAAAAATACAAGTATTTTTTGCTTCCTTGATGATAAGATGCATATAATAGTCATGTTTTTGAAGTTCATTCTTATTGTTTGGTGGTCTTAATATTCTCTCTCTCTCTCTCTCTCTCTCTCTCTCTCTCTCTCTCTCTCTCTCTCTCTCTCTCTCTCTCTCTCTCTCTCTCTCTCTCTCTCTCTCTCTCTCTCTCTGAACTCATGGCTGACACTCCCCATGCTAATCCATATGTCACTGCCCAATTGGGAAATTACTTTCCATCAAATATTGTCATCAAAAGTTGATGAGGCATAGTGTTTTTCCTTTTTATTTTTTATTTTATTTTCTTGATTTTAGACGATATTCTAATTTTTCTTCCAGGCTACTCTGTCCACATACCAGGATGACTTGGTTCTAATCCATGTTCGGAATGACTATGAGTCATTGCTGGAAATACGCTTCAAGACAGAATTTCTGATGGTTCTCAATAACAAATTAAAAGAAAGATATAACAGAGAGCTGCCTCTGAACTTCATTAACAGGTATGTAATGTAATTTCAGGTTTTATATCTTGCTTTTTGCCTGAAAAAAAAAACAACAACATAGGATCTGAAAATTGATTTATGAAAGGCAACTAAAATATAATTATTTTATAGAGCAAGTGGCAATATATATATCTGTGAAATTGTATATTTTTATTTATTACTCTGCACATCAAGCTTAACATGGTTATCATATTATATATTGTACAAAAGCCTTATACACTAGTACCTTGTAACTTTTCAATCTGTTTCTTCACAAAGTGTTACTGAATGTCTTACTGTGATGAGGCTTGCTACACAACCACTGAGAAATGATAATTTGAACTGTGAATAAAATTTTATCAAAATCTTCAAAAGACTTTTCTTCATCTTTTATAGAATTTTTTTTTATTAGTATTTAAGTTACTGCTCTTTCTTCTTCCTATTATTGTTATAATTGTTGTTACTACTACTACGCCTACTACTACTATTACTACTTTCATTATTGTAATTATAATCCTTGATTTTCATGAAATCCTTTTAGCTTCGACTTCCGAGTGAAGAAAACTGGATGGGGTGGTGGGGGGACGAGGCGAGTCAGATTCACAGATGGAACCACAGACGAACCCCTTTTCTCGTCTTCTGGTTCTACACTGTCTGTCAAGATTGCACATGGGCTATCTTCCACTTCCAGTGAGTGATGTTTCATGTACTTGAGTGAGTGAATGTTTGAGTGAGCAAGTGTCTGTGGGGAGATATAGTGACAAGGGGTGAGAAAGAGTTTGAGTAAGTGTAAGTGTGTGAGTGTGTGTGTGTGTGTGTGTGTGAGTGTGTGAGAGTGTGAGAGTGTGAGAGTGTGAGAGTGTGAGAGTGTGTGAGAGTGTGAGAGTGTGAGAGTGTGAGAGTGTGTGAGTGTGTGAGTGTGTGAGTGTGTGAGTGTGTGAGTGTGTGAGTGTGTGAGTGTGTGAGTGTGTGAGTGTGTGAGTGTGTGTGTGTGTGTGTGTGTGTGTGTGTGTGTGTGTGTGTGTGTGTGTGTGTGTGTGTGTGTGTGTGTATCTTTATTTTTGTTTTTATATTGATATAGTGTATTTTGATATTCAATAAATGTAGCTCCCCATTCATCTATATTTAATTTGTTCTTTTGCTTTTATCTTTATCATTAAATGACTATGGAAAAAGTGTATTCAGAACAATTATGTAAAAAGTTAAGTTGGAAGGAAAAGTGAATAAATGAAACAAATTTGTTTTTCCTCCTATTTTGCATAGGATTCTGTCCAATTTGCAGGTATGACATTATTCTTGAAAACTATAGTAAAATGTAATGCAGCTTTGTATGTAGGACATAAAGATACCAAGACTTGTCTGTATGTTAGTTTTATGCTTTTAATTGAAAATATTGATATGTTAGACTGCTTCTTTCTGTAACCTCAATACCTGGTATCATTACAAACACTTATTTTGGAGTTCTCTTATTGTAGATTTTTAATGGAATCCTTGATTGCTGAAGTAAAAACTGGTTAAAAAAAAATTGCATTGTTGGATACCATCTATTTCTATACATCTTTGCACTGATGTTATGAAAGATTTATAGCATTCTCTCTCTCTCTCTCTCTCTACCAGGGCCTGGTATACAGGTGATAACTCCGGATATAAGAATTCTTGCCAATGAGATGAGATCCAAGGCTAATAATGTCCCTGGCTCAAGAGGAAACCGGCAGCCACCCCTTAGGAATCCCATAAACAGGAGCCCCAGTGGATATCCTGCAAGGCCCTCTGGACCGGCCCCAAAACCCCCTGGCTTGACAGGAGTTTCACCAAGACCTAGAGGAGCAGTGGGACCACAATTCCGACCCCCACTTGCTCAGCCAGTGACAAATCCTGGATTCCCACGTCCTCCGGTAGCAAGAATGCCACTGAATCCTGGAGGAGGACCTCCTGCCTTTAGATTGCCTGGAATGGGCAGTGCTCCAATTCAAGCTGTGCAGCCGCCTCCGCCACCTAGTGATCCTTGTCCAGACAATCAGCCGAGCATTGGGAATGGAAGCTTACGTAGTGTGAACAGACTCCCAGTAAGTCTACCCACAAAACCACCTATTAATAGACCCAAGCCTACAGTACCTCAAGTCAGGGCACTCTATGGGTAAGTACAATATTGTGTTTTTCTGTACTAATACAGTTGTTGTTCTGTTGTTGACAGTCAATCCATAAGCACTGGTCACACTCCATACTATTATTGCTATCAGTATTATGTATGTTAGTATTCTGATCATAATTACTAACAATACTATTATTATTATTATTATTATTATAATGATTATTATTATGAAAAAAAGGGATAGTAAACAGACTAAGCACTTATTGAGTTATTTTGTAAGTAAGATTGATGACCTAGAATCAGTGGAGTGGGCATCTACACATTCCCTCATGGTCTCAAGTTTTAAAATGTTTTATTTTTCAGTTATAATTTTTTTTTTTTTTTTCATATTAATTTTTTAGTAGTATTGACTGTAATTAGGCAGTCAAACTTTTTTGCCCTATGCACATTTAGAATAGACATTTTTAAAGCTTTCTCATTAAATTATTTTTATTTTCAGATATGATGCAAGTGATGTAGATGAGCTGACATTTAGTGAAGGAGATATTATGGTGTTAGTACAGGAAGGTAAGTCACTTCGGCATTTTTATTAGCAACTTTATATTCATGTATCAGTGTGTATTTTTTTAAGGAGCAGCAGTTATAACATAATGCCTGCAAATGACACATGTTTAGAATATGCCACAGTGGGCCTGAATTCCAGTTGGCATGCCATATATACATATATATATACATATATATATACATATATAAATAAATACATGTATATATAAATACATGTGTATATATATATGTATTTGTATATATAAATACATGTGTATATATATATATATGTATTTGTATATATAAATACATGTGTATATATATGTATTTGTATATATACACATGTATACATATATGTGTATATATAAATACATGTATACATATATGTGTATATATAAATACATGTATACATATATGTGTATATATAAATACATGTATATATATATGTGTATAAATAAATACATGTATACATATATGTGTATATATAAATACATGTGTACATATATGTGTATATATAAATACATGTGTACATATATGTGTATATATAAATACATGTGTACATATATGTGTATATATAAATACATGTGTACATATATGTGTATATATAAATACATGTGTACATATATGTGTATATATAAATACATGTGTACATATATGTGTATATATAAATACATGTGTACATATATGTGTATATATAAATACATGTGTACATATATGTGTATATATAAATACATGTATTTATATATACACATATATGTACACATGTGTACATATATGTGTATATATAAATACATGTGTACATATATGTGTATATATAAATACATGTATACATATATGTGTATATATAAATACATGTATACATATATGTGTATATATAAATACATGTATACATATATGTGTATATATAAATACATGTATACATATATGTGTATATATAAATACATGTATACATATATGTGTATATATAAATACATGTATACATATATGTGTATATATAAATACATGTATACATATATGTATACATGTATTTATATATACACATATATGTATACATGTATTTATATATACACATATATGTATACATGTATTTATATATACACATATATGTATACATGTATTTATATATACACATATATGTATACATGTATTTATATATACACATATATGTATACATGTATTTATATATACACATATATGTATACATGTATTTATATATACACATATATGTACACATGTATTTATATATACACATATATGTACACATGTATTTATATATACACATATATGTACACATGTATTTATATATACACATATATGTACACATGTATTTATTTATACACATATATATATACATGTATTTATATATACACATATATGTATACATGTATTTATATATACACATATATGTATACATGTATTTATATATACACATATATGTATACATGTATTTATATATACACATATATGTATACACATATATGTATACATGTATTTATATATACACATATATGTATACATGTATTTATATATACACATATATGTATACATGTATTTATATATACACATATATGTGTATATATAAATACACATGTATACATATATGTGTATATATAAATACATGTATACATATATGTGTATATATAAATACATGTATACATATATGTGTATATATAAATACATGTATACATATATGTGTATACATATATGTGTATATATAAATACATGTATACATATATGTGTATATATAAATACATGTATACATATATGTGTATATATAAATACATGTATACATATATGTGTATATATAAATACATGTATATATATATGTGTATAAATAAATACATGTGTACATATATGTGTATATATAAATACATGTGTACATATATGTGTATATATAAATACATGTGTACATATATGTGTATATATAAATACATGTGTACATATATGTGTATATATAAATACATGTATACATATATGTGTATATATAAATACATGTATACATATATGTGTATATATAAATACATGTATACATATATGTGTATATATAAATACATGTATACATATATGTGTATATATAAATACATGTATACATATATGTGTATATATAAATACATGTATACATATATGTGTATATATAAATACATGTATACATATATGTATACATGTATTTATATATACACATATATGTATACATGTATTTATATATACACATATATGTATACATGTATTTATATATACACATATATGTATACATGTATTTATATATACACATATATGTATACATGTATTTATATATACACATATATGTATACATGTATTTATATATACACATATATGTATACATGTATTTATATATACACATATATGTACACATGTATTTATATATACACATATATGTACACATGTGTACATATATGTGTATATATAAATACATGTATTTATATATACACATATATGTACACATGTATTTATATATACACATATATGTATACATGTATTTATATATACACATATATGTATACATGTGTATATATACAAATACATATATATATACACATGTATTTATATATACAAATACATATATATATACACATTTGTATATATAAATACATGTGTGTATATATATATATATATGTATTTGTATATATACACATGTATACATATATGTGTATATATAAATACATGTATACATATATGTGTATATATAAATACATGTATACATATATGTATACATGTATTTATATATACAAATACATATATATATACACATGTATTTATATATACAAATACATATATATATACACATGTATTTATATATACAAATACATATATATATACACATGTATTTATATATACACACATATAAACACATGTATTTTAGAGACTGAGGCCCAATGTAGGGGTTACCCCTGCCTTGGACTTCAGCCCTCGACTCGACTCGACTCGACTCATTTTGCTTGGTCGTTTCTTCTCCCCTCTTCCTTTTCCTTCTCTTTTTCATCCTCTTCTTCTGATCTCTTATCCAAATCTTTAATTCATATTTACTAACAATATTTTCCCATAATGCTGTGTAACCTTTGATGTCTGGTACATTTGTTTTGACCATCGAACATTCTGGAAATCTACAAACCCTGCCTTGCTGAACCAAAAAACTTTGCTTGGGGTTTTTTGCCCCAAGCCCCACCTATCGCTATATTTTGTATATGCCATTAATAACCTTAGATGTTGATGCAGCAGAAAAATTTAATTACACAAAATAAATAAATATATTTCATGTTATAGTCACAGTAGAATGGAAACTTAAAAGAACTTGGGTGTGAAAAATTTACAGTGATAGAGAGAGACTATGTTTTCATGTTTCTCTACCTATCAGGTATGTTTCACTTCATCTTTGTATCAACTGTTTTCAATTCTCCTTCTCTTTTGCAGACAGGTCTGGATGGTGGACATGCAAGTTTCGAGGTCAAGAAGGATTTTGCCCGGCTAATTACCTTGAGAAAATATAAATTACTTGATTGCGGTAAATAATAAAAGAATATATAAATAAAAAATCTGTATATTTGTATGGATTCATTTTATATCATGGAGTCATTCACTGGTATATCAGTATTTTGCTGGAAGTGTAGAGGAGAAATAGTTGTATGATGAAAAGTTTGGCTTCTATATTTATACCTCATAATGTTAAAATGCATTAGAGAGAGGAATGATAGATATTATTAAATTAGAAGAAAAGAAGCTAGCAATATTAACTTGTTAGGAAATTGTAAAGAAAAAGGTATTTTGGTCCAAGAAGAGAATTAATGCCTGTGCTCATCATGTACTTTATATACTTTGTATTTTGTATTGTGTCTGTGCATGTATGTATGTGTGCATGTATGTATGTGTGCATGTATGTATGTGTGCATGTATGTATGTGTGCATGTATGTATGTGTGCATGTTTGTGCATGCGTACGAGTGAATGTATGATGTAGGTGATGCAGTTAACCTTTCTGGTGGTTTGAAAAGCTAGCAAAAGTTTATTTTTCAAGGAATAATAATATACAGTTCTGCTGAATTCCTGGTATATACATTTTCCTGTGGCATTTCATACTTGGAAGTGTTCAAGATTAGTGGGAGGATATCATAGACTGTATGTTAGTAAAATATGGTTTATTTTGTACAGGATCAGGAGTTGAATCAGAACAGTAATTGGTTAATTTGCTTTGAAAAGTAAGTGAACGGCTATTATGTATGGTCCAAGTAATCTTCACTATGTATAGCTGTAAATATTATCCGTTTCAACCTATAAGGATAGAGATGTATATTCTTTTTCAATATGCTCTTCATTCTGTTTGTGTAAATAATAACTACAGCATGACAAATGGTGTTTGAACTTTTTTTTTTTTTTTTTTTTTCTTTTGCATAATAACTTGTATCAGGTTTGCCTCTATTGTTTTGTTAAAAATGTGTGACGATATGATCAAAGTAGCATTGATTTGATCTTTTTGTCTAAGGTGTTTCTGAGCCACTTGAAAATATGTATAATTATGATTTAAGTATCTCAGCAGAATTGCAGTGGTATGTAGTGTCATTATTGTTAAATTCCACTTCTCATTAACTATATGTCAGTGTATGCTAAAAGAAAATATTGTAAATATGTCTGTATATTCATTTTTATAAGTATTTAACATAGAAATATACTGTATGGGTGGTATTCCAACCTTCATGTAGTGAATGGATTGTATAGCAATGAAGTTGTCTTGCTACTAATGATTGACTTTTTACCATTTTGTTTGCTCCTCCATAGTGCTAAGGAAGAAATAAATAATATGCCAAAGAAAAGATATGAGTAACCAATATTTAACAAGTCATCTTTGGAAGTGCTTAATGAAATGATGGATGGACATTTGTAAATTATACCTATCTAGTCTTCAATAAAATTTCATGTTTGAAGTAAAACTAAGTTGTATATTATCCTTTTTTAAACTTCATTGTACAACCTTTTTCTTTCCCTTTTTGAACTTCATAAATTTGTTCTAAGCAAATCGGTGATATCTTCGTCATTTGGTACCAATATTTATACAGTTTGAAGACAAGACCCTTTTCTTCCAGTGAATAAAGAGACTGGATAAATCTTGAGAGCATTTTATGTCACTTTCCAGCCATGCAGTCTTGTTTGGTGGCAAATAAAAATGCCACTTGTCATTATGGATTGATAATGAAGGAAAGAGTTAGATGCCTAACCTAATATTTGCACTGATATCAAAGTATCCTATGTGGTCAAGCAATGAATATCAGTGGTTGAAAGCTATTTCATACTCTTGATAAATTAAGAGAATTCTAGCCATGCATTTGGTAATGTTCAACTCTACAATATTTTAAAAGACTTGCCTTAAGAAAGAAACGGCTTATGCAAGTATTGCATGATAGAGAATTATCTTCATATTTTGTATGTTAAGGAATTTCATTATTGCACAAGTTTGTCTATTATCATCACCATCGGCAGAATGTTTTCTTGAATGGCTCAGCTCGGAGCAAAAACATTCCTGTCCTTCAGATCAAACAAATCTCTATATGGCTTCACAAAGTGAGCTGTATCACAGGCCTTCTCAGTTCTTGTCATTTGTCATTTTATGTTTTGCAAGCAAAATAATGAATGAACAAACTGACAAGTACTGTAGAAGTTATGTTATTTTTCCAACCATTTCTTACAGTGAGCCCTGAAAAGAGATCATCAGATAAGGAATCAAGTTCTTTTAAGGCTTCACAGTGATGCCCCCCCTGGAAGAAAAAAAAAAAAAAAAAAAAAATGTTCTTTACACGACAGCTTATGAGACATTACCATGCTAATGCATTAATGCAATCCATAAATAAAGTGTCAAAAGAATCTAAATCATCATTCTCGGATGGAATATACCAGAGAAGTGTGTGAAATGGAAAGTAAGACGAAGCATTCCATCTCATGAAATACTGAAAATAAGGTAATACTGTAGAAAGCAAGGCCGTGTACAGGAATGGATCAAATACTACTATCTCAACGAAGCTTTCCCTGAGGATGATGAGGAAACCAGTCTCCGTGCAGATAGAGACATCATGGAAAGGTGCAGCTAGACCAGGACAAAGGATAAAGAATCTGTTTAAAATATCAACAGAAGAAATGGAAGTCTAGAAAAATCAGAAAATACTCATGACTACAAGGAAAACAGTCATCACAAGAACTATGAACAAATACAAGAAAAATTAGGACAAAAATAAACCCCAGATGAGCCCAATAGCATGAATAGGGTAATGTCACTCCATTTAGGTATTTCACACACTATTTTTCTTCTTTTTTTATGAGGGGAGGAAAGGGCATCAGTTATCAAACATGTGATAAAAAGAACTAGTGATTTATTCTTAAATATAAATTGAAACACTGGGAAAATTGTGTCTGGTGACATGTCTTTCATTAAAATAATGAAAACTGTCATCAAAAAGGATTCCACTTCGTTCATGCTGCTGACAGAGACGCACTTTTCACTAAGAGGTTGTAATAAAAATGAAATATTTACCATATTTTCAGCTTCATTCTAAAATCACTGTAGGTACAAAGTTAGTATATACTAGCCTAGAAAAGAACAAGGCAAATTATACTTATATTTGTGACAGAGTCTTGAAATACGAGCTCCTAAAACTTATTAACTTCAAGGGGGAACTTCCATTCAAAACTAAAAAAAAAGTGGACATTTTGTAACTGGCTGAAACTCTGGTTTATGAGGTCACTTTGACTTGCTGTCTGAAGGTTGGCTATCTCGTCCATCCACCTGCAACAGTTGGCATTCACACTATCCTAAGTTGATATTAATGGGATCACACCACTTGGAATATTCAATGCTGAAACCATGTCTGAAGTAATGGATAATGCTTACATATATCAATAAATGGAACACAGGTTTCCAGTCTTATGTTACTTTCACAAACATATTGGTAAACTGGAAAAATAACACCCAAGAACTATAGATATTACACAACATATACAACAACTATTTCACTTCAAATCAAGTATGAGACTCCCTGGTCAAACCGTAAGTGTAAATGTAAAATCAAGGGATAAAGAATGAAAGAAAAAAAACCCTTCCTATAAATCCAAAAGCTGATATACAGGTACTAACAAACCACATTTCCGCCTACCCTGTGAGCAAGATCTGAACAAAAGTACGAGGCCAAGTGATTTCAATGCTGAGGTTCCTGTAACAGTGACTAAAAATAAAAATAACAATCTGCTGATTTATTTTATAACTTTTGATGCTAAATCCCTGAACATGTGAGAGCCAGAAGTTGACAGTGTCGTAAGGAAAAGAGGAAAATAATAA
>NC_061832.1:1711763-1714263 GCF_019202785.1 Penaeus chinensis
AAACTGGGCGTATCAGACCCGCAGAAATGTTAATTGTAAATCAGTTGTTTAAATTCAGCGAAAAAAGGCCCGACTGGACCTGAAGCCTAAGAATTAAAGAAGTAAAAGTCGGCATAAAAAGTGCTTTTGCATTTCTTGAAATTTCTCTTGACAGCCATGAATTCCGGGTTGGACTGCGGAGGATGGAAGGTGCGCAAAATATTGCTCGTGCGACATACAGTGAAGATTAGATAATAAAATACGTTTCAGAATGGGACGGACGGCATATACGTAGACAAAGACGTTTTCCTTTATTCATATTAGTTGCTAGTAGTGATGATTTAAGGGCAAGTGGAGATCTCGAGTGCGCGAGCCGGACGTAGCGAGAGAGTTTGTTTTGGTCGTCAGCTGGAAGAGAGAAAGCAACAGAGGGGCACGAAAGACTTCCTGACACCGATTTTAATGTGTGTTAACGACGAGGAAATGACCTTGTTTCCACCAGGAGGACTCAGGAGTGTGTTCCCATGAAGTAAGTGGCTTTGTGGCATTCTGATAACGCGAAGAGCTTTAACGAGTGACAGGTAGGTATCGTATTTCAGGCAGGTATGCGATATGCCTTGCCTGTTTGACGAAAACAAGTAGAACAAATACAGCTAGATTAACTATTGGATTTGATGTTACGGTGTTTATATCAAGTGTTTGTGTATTGTTTGGTTTTGTTAGATTTTACAACTGTACGGAAGCCATATTGTAGTGGTATCATATAAAGGACGTTACGCTTTTTCTCGGTTTCAGTAAGAAGTAACATGAATATATTTTACATTATAAAAACAGCAGGAAAGCTTCGCTTTTATACAAGGAATGTTTTTTTTTAACGGATAAACATTTTATTATTGCATAAGGAGTATGTTTTCAGATGTGTAAGAAGGGTGAAGAAACGTAAGCGTCTCAGAGATACAGTTCAACTTACAAGACATTTCTGTGATTCTTCCTATTTATGCAACAAATATATGGAATGTAGCTTATGTTGATAGGTAATTATTAGATAATTATTGGATAGTTTTTGACAGTAAGTGGTTAACAGTGTCAAATGCCACTATAGGATGCTTGGTTATTGTTGTAAAGTGAGGCATATCTGTTGTTAATAATTGTTATGAGTGTACCTTGCTAATTGCAATAGAGCATTTCGTAGATCTAGCTGTTCGGGAAGTCTGGTGCTCATTACTTTGTTCTAAATAATTACCCATCAAGAGTAGATAGTTTGAGAACACCAGTGCTTCACATCCGCTGTAAGCTGATGGCAGCTCCTACACTTGTTGCCACTCTGGCCAAAAAGAAAGTATATCCACCA
Source organism: Penaeus chinensis (assembly GCF_019202785.1). NCBI lineage: Eukaryota > Metazoa > Arthropoda > Malacostraca > Decapoda > Penaeidae > Penaeus > Penaeus chinensis. The sequence goes on from NC_061832.1 coordinate 1,713,094, forward strand.
TGCCACCATGCGTATTCTGGCAATATGAAGCCTGTAGATATATCACCTGTTTGGTGATATATTGTCTATTATATGCATTGGCCTTATCCCTGGAACCAAAGGCAGCATTTGCTAGATACTATCACTGTCAAAATATCAAGATTTTATGTCTTGTGTTATAGATCACAGCATGTTTCAAGTGGATATAGGGAAAGCAGATAGAATTATGTAAGAAAGAAAGCAACAGCAGATGTCTTCCTAAAGTTTACCTCCCATGATAGTGATGTGGACACGGCTGGTATTGCAAGAGCAGAATGGAGTATTATGGCGATATCAGGGCTTATTTGGAAGGCTTTTATTTGATAAATGGTGTGTTCAGGAATTTGTGTTCATTTACTTTTTTTTTTTTTTTTTTTAAAGTTGTTGACGTATTTGACTCGGTAGAAGTACAAAACATTATGGCCAAAGTGTTAAATCCCAAACACCGTAATGAAAAAAACAAGTACAAGTTCTTGGGTTAATCACCAGTTGATAGATAATAGTTGATAGTAGTTGGCAGCAGCAGATAGGTTATATTTGACAGGTAATTGGTAGTCACACCCACACCCACACCCACACCCACATCCACATCCACACCCACATCCACACCCACACCCACACCCACACCCACACCCACATCCACACCCACACCCACACCCACACCCACACCCACACCCACACCCACACCCACATCCACACCCACACCCACACCCACCACCACCCACCCACCTACACCCACCCATCTACACTCACCCATCTACACTCACCCACCTACACTCACCCACCTACACTCACCCACCTACACTCACCCACCTACACTCACCCACCTACACTCACCAACACCCACCAACACCCACCCACACACACAACACAACACAACACAACACAACACAACACAACACAACACAACACAACACAACACAACACAACACAACACAAGACACACACACACCACACACACACACCACACACACACACACACCACACACACCACACACACAACATTTAACAAACACACACACAACACAAACACAACACACACAACACACACACACACAACACACACACACACAACACACACACACACAACACACACACACACAACAAACACACACACAACACACACACACACAACACACACACACACAACAC
>NC_061832.1:1724263-1726763 GCF_019202785.1 Penaeus chinensis
GACAAATATTTTCATTTGTCCCTATAAACTTTGGCAGAAAAATTTCTAAAGAAAATAATGACATTTCTGATTGCATCAAGCAAGTTTCTTCAGAAATAATTTTAAACCTCATCATTAACCCTGGCATAAATAATGGTTCACTCCATTGCAGTGACCAGTAATTTAGCCAAAGAAATTTTTTTCTGCATCTTTTCTTTTATTTGTCTTATACCACATTACTCAATGGTCTATGGATGCCATTATCAGCAGTAACTATTTTGGTCTTAATTGTAGAAAGAAAGGTCTAGTGCAAATATTTATCCATTATTTTCATTACATTTTACATATTTCCTTCCCTTTAAAGGTCGAAAGTTGAGTGCAGAGTTGCTACTTGGATTAAGTCTCCAGAGAGGTTCATTGCGCTACTTACTGGAATGGGTACATATGGCCCTCAGTGCTGCCACGACTGCTGCGGAGGACAACAGTGATGGGTAGGCAAATCCTCCTCAGTGGGTTAAGATTGATTTCCAAAGCAGTTGAAATGTAAGACTGAGATTCAAAATTGCTTTTTGAGAGATCTATTCAGGTATCTAGTTATTGCTTAATAACATGTTTTCTTTAACAGGACGTGCATCAGTAGCAGCTGTTTGCAAGAGGTAATGAATTCTCTGGCGCAGAGTGGTGAGTGCATCATAGGTGGGCTAATACCTGGTGCACTTGATGACCACACAGTACCACTCTACCAAGCCTCACTCATACTGATGGAGAAACTCACACTGTTGGCTTGTAAGTTTGTTGCTGCAGTCTTATTTTGTAGAGGAGGTTGGAGTATTATGAGTGTTGCTTTTGCTGCAGTAAGGATGTTGATTATGAAAAAAATTCTGGGACAAAACAAACCATTTTGTGTGTAAGAAGATGCTATATTGAAGTTATTTTGTTCAGTTTTGTTACACATATCAGATCATTTGAATTTCCTTTCCAGGTGAATATGCTCGTACGTGCATTGGCGATTCATGTGAGGAAGTGAATGAAACAAATGAATCTTGCGACGTATATGTGTGGGGCAGCAATTCTTCGCATCAACTGGCAGAAGGAACACAGGATAAGATTCTTTCTCCGAAGCTGACTCATGCATTCAGCAGTGTGCAGCAGGTTTGTGTAGGAGGAATGATATCAAGTCCTTTTATGTGCTTTCCCTAAAGTTGTTTTTGTCTTAGTTGTGGCTTGATGCATTGTGTGTGGTCAGTTGCCATAATCATGTACATTCTGTTGGTTGTTTTTTTTCCTGCTTCTTTGTCATTATCTGCCTTAATGACATTTGAAAAATTAGACCAGCAAAGAAAGAAAAATTTTCATCATTATCAGCTTTCAAATCTTCATTGATCTTTCATCTATCTGTTTTTATGTCTACTATTCATCCACAAAATTCCATCCGGAACCAAAATTATGTTTTGTTTTGACTAAGAGTAGTGTGTAGTTGTTGAGGAAACTGATCTGGAATGAATGAGTCTGAAGCTGTATCAGTAATTCAGGGGCAGTCTTGAGTGAAGTAAAGTCTTGTGCATGCTAAAGCTAGGAAAGCAAGTTGTGCTTTGTAATATTATAAAGAAAACCCTTTTTTTTTCAGGTCGAAGCTGGGCAGTATTGCACATTTGTGGTACACAGTGATGGGGGAGTAAGTGCCTGTGGGAAGGGAAGCTACGGAAGGCTAGGTCTTGGTGACTCCAACAACCAGCCCTCACCGAGGAGACTGAATTTGGATGCAAGGGTGAGGAGAGTCTCCTCCTCCAAAGGCAGTGATGGCCACACCATGGCATTGTCCACGTCTGGTCAAGTCTACACCTGGGGTGATGGTAAGCCTTCCTTTGGAATATTGTCTATGAATCTGGTGTGAACTCAAGAAGGTTTGGAGGAAAGTACATAAAGAAAGGGAATCAAAATTAAGAGATTTTTATTTAATTTAGAAAAAGAGTAATTTAAATTAAGTTAGAATTTGAATTTTTTAACTATGATAGCATTTTGTAAAATCATATAGTTTGCTACAGAATTCTACAGAGTAAACATTTGTTTCCTTAAGGAATTATTGAAAAGGAATGAGATTGTTATCATCATATCTTCTTTTGTAGGTGATTATGGGAAGTTAGGGCACGGAAATAATGTGACCCAGAAGTACCCAAGGCTCATAGCAGGTCCTCTCAGTGTAAAAGTGGTGCGGTGGGTATCTGCAGGATACCGTCATTCAGCCTGCGTGACCCAGGAGGGTGAACTGTATACGTGGGGTGAAGGCGACTATGGGAGATTGGGTAAGTGTGGTCATGTTATAACAAGCATGAGTTGAACAGGTATGAACGAAAATTATTTTTTTCACTATGCAAGATATAAACAAAATGCAATTCAATGTTGCAACTTTCTCAGAGTCATGTAGTTGCATTGGAGTTGTAACATCAAAGTGCATCATATTTTGCATAGTGAAATTATTAATTCTCATTTGTATTTTTTTCTGTGCCATAGTCATAGCAAA
>NC_061832.1:1734263-1739263 GCF_019202785.1 Penaeus chinensis
AGCTTCGCATCAGAATTCCCTCCTTTCACTCCTCTCCTCCAGCCATCCCACCGCTTGTCTGTAACTACTGTTGGCAAGCTCTTTCCTATTTTCCTCTCGGTTAACACATCTGTATGTACTTAGTTCCCTCTGTGGCGTCTTTTAAATATCTAATGAGGTTACTTTTATTAGTAGTGTGTATACAGTTGATTAGCTTTTTAAGTTAACGGATTAGATTTGTTGATTTATGACTTTTTTCCACTAATGAGGGTTTTGTAATTGTTTAACACCATATCTACTCTACTGCTTGCTAGAGTAAAGATGATAAGCTTTTTATCACTGATGAGTTTATTGAGCATGATGATGATTTCTCTCCTTTTTTTCCACTTTAAAGTGACATAACCTTGAGTACCATTTTATAGAGTAATCAGGGGTATTTTATAGCCTTAGTGTAGTCATTTGCTGGTCTGAGTAGGACTGCTGTTTAGTTAGAATTGAAATGCATGAATGAGTGACTTAACTAACATATATAAGAACACTTAAGCATATATCAATAAACTTTATTTAAAATTTTCACATAAATTTATGTACTGGGTAAACAATTATGTGTGGATTACATAACATAAGTGATTTAAGAGGCACTTGTTAGAGGTGAATGTGAGTCAGAAGCCCGGTATGTAGTGACAAGCAATTCCAACTTTTCATACATCTTTCAATTATTTGTATGTGAATTTGAAGGAAAGGTGTATAGTAGATTTTATTGACTTATTGACTGTAACTAATGGATTGCAATTCAGAGTATGAAGTTATATGTACAGTAACAGTAATAAAACTAAACTTTAGGTGTATTTATATAAGCTTGAAGTTTAAGTTTATGTAATACATTCAGTAAGAACTTTTATTATGAAGCAAGGGTGAAACATTTTTGGAAAAAGTTAGTCTTCAAAAAATTAATGGAGGATTATATTTTTTTGTGAAATGAAAATAGGGTTATATTTTTACAAAGGGATTTAAAAGAGTGGCTGTTAACTCTTTGTACGCTGGTATATGTACTGTCCACTGTGAATTTTGTTGCACACAGATGGCACTACAAGTGCTCGACCACCTAGGAGTCAGTCAGTAGCCCAGTATAATCTCACCTGATTTCCCAATTCCTCTTTTTTGGGAAGTGTTTCTTTTATCTGATGCTATCAAAGTTGATGCTGTTATTATTGTCATTAATATTATTATTACATTATGAAAATAGTAATAGTAATAAAAAGTAATGCAAAAATATGATCCAAAAATCAAGGAAAAGGATAAACAGGTGAGATAAGTAGAACTAGTAATTGACTCCTTGGTGGAGTCATGTGTGTGAACATATTCAGTAAGTTGAAATCATTTTGGACATGGCATGCAGTTTCAGCACAAAGTTTTTTTTTTTTAAAGTTGAAAATGCAAACAGGAAAATATTGAAGCTAAAGAGCCATTTTTTTGGAAACTCATTTTGTTTTTGTTTTGGGCAGAGTAAATGTTCTATAGCTGACTCGAGTTTGTGTTGTCGTGATGAAAGAGATATTATCAATGATGTGTTTAAAGGATTTGAAGGCTTAGCTACTGTACCAAATAGAATATGAAAGAAGAGGAGCTTATATTGCGAGTGTTAGGGTAGACCTTTTTACTAGTGGCTGTTGTATACTGCTGTCCCTTTAGGAAAATTACTACTGAAGACCCTTTGACCATTACAAGCATTTACAGGTAAAAATTTGAAAGTGATAGATGCCCACCAACTGCCTGATAGGTAGTTTTGGAAGGGAAGGTTTGTGTATTTTGTTTTGTTATTTTTGGAGTGCACACAAAGAAAGTAGGCAGCCCAAGTGCTGGCCATTGACACCAGGGCTAGGGACGAGGGTGCGGAATGAGCTTCTTATGACTCACCAAGTGCAGAAGCCATGCGCATTGTCTGATAACAATTGCAAAGAGCACAGTGTGATGAATGTTTATTATAACGTTTTTGAAAGCACATATTTCACTCCTCTTCTCCCACAGTGAGGGTCTTTTGAAATGCAGTAGTAATCAAGATCTCAAATTCATTCTTATCTTCTCCATGTTTACCTATGTGGACTGAGCAGACAGGAATAATTCATTCAAAGAAAGTAATGAGCAAATCAGCTTGAGCCCACCTCTGGGGTGTACCTATGTTTGATTGTATGAGTTAATTTACAGTATAGGTTGGTTCTGTTATCTGGGAGTTTGAACCTGCACTATCAGTGCGCACACCCTAAATTTTATTTCTGACATCAGTTGTTAGAAAATGGATTGTGTAATGCATGGAATTTAGAATTAGAAACCACTTTGTAATGTGGTAATAAGCAGTAAGCAGAAAACAAGGCACTTCTCATATGCACACGTATATTCATATTCATGCCACACACATGTGCATATGCATGTGTGCACATGCACGCACACACCCACACACCCACATACCCGCACACCCGTGCGTGTACACACACACACACACACACACACACACACACACACACACACACACACACACACACACACACACACACACACACACACACACACACACACACAATCTTTGTATATCTGTGTATATCAATGTAGGAGGCAGGTATCTATTGTGTATATAATTAACTGTGTGACGATTGACTTTTTCTTAGATTTAAAGGCTTCAGGATATTGATGACTAACAGATTAGAGACTGTACAGTGACAGGACTGACAAACCATATATATTTTTATATGATTTTTTGCTTGCATGCATTCATCATGCAGCTTCATGGGATAATTTTTTTTTTTTTATTAAGTTTTGATATTAAATTTTGTGGATTATTTGTTTTTATACTTATAATTTAACAGTTATTTTTAAATCCCAAAAGCTGTATACTCATTGTTTGATTTTGTTATGCATGATTAGTAGTAGACAAAAAGGACACTTACCATATTCAATGATTATTTTTTTCTAGGTTACACTGAATATTAATCTCCCAGATATCTATGAATGTTAATCTGGTTTTAGTAGAGTTCCTAAAACCAGAGCTATTTGAGCAAGTAATTAGATTTTTTTGTATTGTCTTGTAACCAAATTACCTTTTGAATCAATATTTTTTTCTAGATTTTAAATTCCTCAGGAAAAGCAGTTTATGTATTGATATTCATTGAATTTACCAAATCTATGTAAATATTATGAAGCAAGAAAAAAAATGATGTAGAAAAATCCTTGTCTTTGGTAGTGCCCTGTTGTCACACTTGTTTTATTATTTGTCCACAATAATTTTAATATCACAGATCCCTCATGTAAATACGGTTTTAGAAATGTAAAAAGCTGTAATCAATCACCCTTGTGCCTCTTGCTGCCCTGCTGATGTTTTTCTGCCTTGTGTGACCCATGGAACAGGTCCAGGGAGGTGACAACACACATTTTCAGGTTTGGGTATGGGGGTCGGGAGCATGTCTGGCCCTGGGGTCGTCCGATGCAACCATGCTCAGGCCTCGTCCCATTGAGGAGCTGGCAGGACTGAGGATTGTCGACATCTCTGCAGGAGATTCACACGCTCTTGCACTAACCCATGAAGGCGAGGTGGGAGGAGTTGTACTTTTTTACTGTGAAAGAATATTATGTGGTCAAAACAAATGATTAAGATTCTCTGGTATTCTGTTTGTTGAAATATTAAGAGCTGGTATTCAGATAAGATATCCAGTAATGCAAGTGTAAATGTAATGATCATAATGAATGGCCTTCTTTCAGGTTTATGCCTGGGGATCAAACACAATGGGCCAGTGTGGCCAGGGACACACAGTATCACCCATTACAAGACCAAAGAAAGTTATGGGGCTAGATGTTGCTGTGCATCAAATCAGTGCAGGAACCACACATTCTATGGCTTGGACAGCCATACCAACTGATCGGTAATGTGGTGCAATCACAGTGCAAAGAATGTTTTCCTATGGTTGGTGGTCAAGCTGTTCCTATGACTACATATATGTAGTCAGTGGATGAGAAATATAAGATGTTTTGGAGATATGCAATAAGGGACAAATTGATTTTAAGATGTGGAGAAAGCGGAACTTACAGAACTGAAGTTGATTTTGGTGATAGCTTGTATTTGTTTATTTATTTTATTTCATTATTATTTTTTTAATGAAAATGTTTTTGCTTCAGACGAGTGGTATCCTGGCACCGGCCATTCTGCGTTGACCTGCAGGAAGGAACGTTTTCTCTGCTACGTACATTCATTGAGCTTTACTGCTGCTTTGACGATACTGAACAGCCTGTAAAACCATTTGCTTCTGTCAGGTAAATTTGCAGGATATTTTTATAAGTCCTTCCCATGATTATAGGGATATTCCTAAAAATATTTTTTTTTGCATCAGTAATACCAAATTTATGATTTAGCTTTCATATCCTATAGTGTTAAGGAATACAACTAATTATTATTATATCAGGTGAGAGTAAGATATACCTTACTTTACAGAGAGCAAGAGAAATTTGTGCTCCTGTGTTTACAGCTGCTCAACACACACCTATCACTAGCTCTGACCGGGGGCATGACACAGACAGTTCTAGGATCGGAGGCAGCACCCCTTCGGCAGCTGCTCTTCAGGTGGGATGTGGCATATGTTCTTTGTGAAATATTGACAAGGAATAAAACTCGGATAGCTGTGGTAAAGGCATTAGTGGGGAACTTCTTCAAAATCTGGTATCCATTATTGCTTATTTTATGAATATTTTATTGCATATTTTCAGATTAGAATATACCTGTACTTCTGATTTGATTAAGAGCACTAAAGAAATCTTATAGAATTAATAAAAGGACTTCTAAGAATATGTAAAACCTCCTTCCAACAGACTAGTAGATGCAAAGTTACCCCGGGCAATAGAGGCAGGTGTATGTGAAGGACTGAGCTCGCCACTCCTCCTGCCGCCTTTAGCCTCTCGCATGAGCCTCCTCTACAACCTCCTCCCGAAGTCGCCGGAGGACTGGGGGCAGCTCTCTCGTGGCCAGGTGAATTTTGATG